>NW_027470505.1:0-36936 GCF_051020765.1 Lasioglossum baleicum
AACGCATAACGCATAACGCATAACGCATAAACGCATAACGCATAACGCATAACGCATAACGCATAACGCATAACGCATAACGCATAACGCATAACGCATAACGCATAACGCATAACGCATAACGCATAACGCATACGCATAACGCATAACGCATAACGCATAACGCATAACGCATAAAGCATAACGCATAACGCATAACGCATAACGCATAACGCATAACGCATAACGCATAACGCATAACGCATAACGCATAACGCATAACGCATAACGCATAACGCATAACGCATAACGCATAACGCATAACGCATAACGCATAACGCATAACGCATAACGCATAACGCATAACGCATAACGCATAACGCATAACGCATAACGCATAACGCATAACGCATAACGCATAACGCATAACGCATAACGCATAACGCATAACGCATAACGCATAACGCATAACGCATAACGCATAACGCATAACGCATAACGCATAACGCATAACGCATAACGCATAACGCATAACGCATAACGCATAACGCATAACGCATAACGCATAACGCATAACGCATAACGCATAACGCATAACGCATAACGCATAACGCATAACGCATAACGGATAACGCAAGACGCATAACGCATAACGCATAACGCATAACGCATAACGCATAACGCATAACACATAACGCATAACGCATAACGCATAACGCATAACGCATAACGCATAACGCATAACGCATAACGCATAACGCATAACGCATAACGCATAACGGATAACGCAAGACGCATAACGCATAACGCATAACGCATAACGCATAACGCATAACGCATAACGCATAACGCATAACGCATAACGCATAACGCATAACGCATAACGCATAACGGATAACGCAAGACGCATAACGCATAACGCATAACGCATAACGCATAACGCATAACGCATAACGCATAACGCATAACGCATAACGCATAACGCATAACGCATAACGCATAACGCATAACGCATAACGCATAACGCATAACGCATAACGCATAACGGATAACGCATAACGCATAACGCATAACGCATAACGCATAACGCATAACGCATAACGCATAACGCATAACGCATAACGCATAACGCATAACGCATAACGCATAACGCATAACGCATAACGCATAACGCATAACGCATAACGCATAACGGATAACGCAAGACACATAACGCATAACGCATAACGCATAACGCATAACGCATAACGCATAACGCATAACGCATAACGCATAACGCATAACGCATAACGCATAACGCATAACGCATAACGCATAACGCATAACGCATAACGCATAACGCATAACGCATAACGCATAACGCATAACGCATAACGCATAACGCATAACGCATAACGCATAACGCATAACGCATAACGCATAACGCATAACGCATAACGCATAACGCATAACGCATAACGCATAACGCATAACGCATAACGCATAACGCATAACGCATAACGCATAACGCATAACGCATAACGCATAACGCATAACGCATAACGCATAACGCATAACGCATAACGCATAACGCATAACGCATAACGCATAACGCATAACGCATAACGCATAACGCATAACGCATAACGCATAACGCATAACGCATAACGCATAACGCATAACGCATAACGCATAACGCATAAGGCATAACGCATAACGCATAACGCATAACGCATAACGCATGACGCATAACGCATAACGCATAACGCATAACGCTTAACGCATAACGCTTAACGCATAACGTATTACGCATAACGCATAACGCATAACGAATAACGCATAACGCATAACCCATAACGCATAACGCATAACGCATAACGCATAACGCATAACGCATAACGCATAACGCATAACGCATAACGCATAACGCATAACGCATAACGCATAACGCATAACGCATAACGGATAACGCAAGACACATAACGCATAACGCATAACGCATAACGCATAACGCATAACGCATAAGGCATAACGCATAACGCATAACGCATAACGCATAACGCATGACGCATAACGCATAACGCATAACGCATAACGCTTAACGCATAACGCTTAACGCATAACGTATTACGCATAACGCATAACGCATAACGAATAACGCATAACGCATAACCCATAACGCATAACGCATAACGCATAACGCATAACGCATAACGCATAACGCATAACGCATAACGCATAACGCATAACGCATAACGCATAACGCATAACGGATAACGCAAGACACATAACGCATAACGCATAACGCATAACGCATAACGGATAACGCAAGACGCATAACGCATAACGCATAACGCATAACGCATAACGCATAACGCATAACGCATAACGCATAACACATAACGCATAACGTTCAATGAAAAAGTCATAACGCATAACGGATAACGCATAACGCATAACGCATAACGCATAACGCATAACGCATAACGCATAACGCATAACGCATAACGCATAACGCATAACGCATAACGCATAACGCATAACGCATAACGCATAACGCATAACGCATAACGCATAACGCATAACGCATAACGCATAACGCATAACGCATAACGCATAACGCATAACGCATAACGCATAACGCATAACGCATAACGCATAACGCATAACGCATAACGCATAACGCATAACGCATAACGCATAACGCATAACGCATAACGCATAACGCATGACGCATGACGCATAACGCATAACGCATAACGCTTAACGCATAACGCTTAACGCATAACGTATTACGCATAACGCATAACGCATAACGAATAACGCATAACGCATAACCCATAACGCATAACGCATAACGCATAACGCATAACGCATAACGCATAACGCATAACGCATAACGCATAACGCATAACGCATAACGCATAACGCATAACGCATAACGCATAACGGATAACGCAAGACACATAACGCATAACGCATAACGCATAACGCATAACGCATAACGCATAACGCATAAGGCATAACGCATAACGCATAACGCATAACGCATAACGCATGACGCATAACGCATAACGCATAACGCATAACGCATAACGCATAACGCATAACGCATAACGCATAACGCATAACGCATAACGCATAACGCATAACGCATAACGCATAACGCATAACGCATAACGCATAACGCATAACGCATAACGCATAACGCATAACGCATAACGCATAACGCATAACGCATAACGCATAACGCATAACGCATAACGCATAACGCATAACGCATAACGCATAACGCATAACGCATAAGGCATAACGCATAACGCATAACGCATAACGCATAACGCATGACGCAAAACGCATAACGCATAACGCTTAACGCATAACGCTTAACGCATAACGTATTACGCATAACGCATAACGCATAACGAATAACGCATAACGCATAACCCATAACGCATAACGCATAACGCATAACGCATAACGCATAACGCATAACGCATAACGCATAACGCATAACGCATAACGCATAACGCATAACGCATAACGCATAACGGATAACGCAAGACACATAACGCATAACGCATAACGCATAACGCATAACGCATAACGCATAAGGCATAACGCATAACGCATAACGCATAACGCATAACGCATGACGCATAACGCATAACGCATAACGCATAACGCTTAACGCATAACGCTTAACGCATAACGTATTACGCATAACGCATAACGCATAACGAATAACGCATAACGCATAACCCATAACGCATAACGCATAACGCATAACGCATAACGCATAACGCATAACGCATAACGCATAACGCATAACGCATAACGCATAACGCATAACGCATAACGCATAACGGATAACGCAAGACACATAACGCATAACGCATAACGCATAACGCATAACGGATAACGCAAGACGCATAACGCATAACGCATAACGCATAACGCATAACGCATAACGCATAACGCATAACGCATAACACATAACGCATAACGTTCAATGAAAAAGTCATAACGCATAACGGATAACGCATAACGCATAACGCATAACGCATAACGCATAACGCATAACGCATAACGCATAACGCATAACGCATAACGCATAACGCATAACGCATAACGCATAACGCATAACGCATAACGCATAACGCATAACGCATAACGCATAACGCATAACGCATAACGCATAACGCATAACGCATAACGCATAACGCATAACGCATAACGCATAACGCATAACGCATAACGCATAACGCATAACGCATAACGCATGACGCATGACGCATAACGCATAACGCATAACGCTTAACGCATAACGCTTAACGCATAACGTATTACGCATAACGCATAACGCATAACGAATAACGCATAACGCATAACCCATAACGCATAACGCATAACGCATAACGCATAACGCATAACGCATAACGCATAACGCATAACGCATAACGCATAACGCATAACGCATAACGCATAACGGATAACGCAAGACACATAACGCATAACGCATAACGCATAACGCATAACGCATAACGCATAAGGCATAACGCATAACGCATAACGCATAACGCATAACGCATGACGCATAACGCATAACGCATAACGCATAACGCTTAACGCATAACGCTTAACGCATAACGTATTACGCATAACGCATAACGCATAACGAATAACGCATAACGCATAACGCATAACGCATAACGCATAACGCATAACACATAACGCATAACGTTCAATGAAAAAGTCATAACGCATAACGGATAACGCATAACGCATAACGCATAACGCATAACGCATAACGCATAACGCATAACGCATAACGCATAACGCATAACGCATAACGCATAACGGATAACGCAAGACGCATAACGCATAACGCATAACGCATAACGCATAACGCATAACGCATAACACATAACGCATAACGCATAACGCATAACGCATAACGCATAACGCATAACGCATAACGCATAACGCATAACGCATAACGCATAACGCATAACGGATAACGCAAGACGCATAACGCATAACGCATAACGCATAACGCATAACGCATAACGCATAACGCATAACGCATAACGCATAACGCATAACGCATAACGCATAACGCATAACGGATAACGCAAGACGCATAACGCATAACGCATAACGCATAACGCATAACGCATAACGCATAACGCATAACGCATAACGCATAACGCATAACGCATAACGCATAACGCATAACGCATAACGCATAACGCATAACGCATAACGCATAACGCATAACGGATAACGCATAACGCATAACGCATAACGCATAACGCATAACGCATAACGCATAACGCATAACGCATAACGCATAACGCATAACGCATAACGCATAACGCATAACGCATAACGCATAACGCATAACGCATAACGCATAACGGATAACGCAAGACACATAACGCATAACGCATAACGCATAACGCATAACGCATAACGCATAACGCATAACGCATAACGCATAACGCATAACGCATAACGCATAACGCATAACGCATAACGCATAACGCATAACGCATAACGCATAACGCATAACGCATAACGCATAACGCATAACGCATAACGCATAACGCATAACGCATAACGCATAACGCATAACGCATAACGCATAACGCATAACGCATAACGCATAACGCATAACGCATAACGCATAACGCATAACGCATAACGCATAACGCATAACGCATAACGCATAACGCATAACGCATAACGCATAACGCATAACGCATAACGCATAACGCATAACGCATAACGCATAACGCATAACGCATAACGCATAACGCATAACGCATAACGCATAACGCATAACGCATAACGCATAACGCATAACGCATAACGCATAACGCATAACGCATAACGCATAACGCATAACGCATAACGCATAACGCATAACGCATAACGCATAAGGCATAACGCATAACGCATAACGCATAACGCATAACGCATGACGCATAACGCATAACGCATAACGCATAACGCTTAACGCATAACGCTTAACGCATAACGTATTACGCATAACGCATAACGCATAACGAATAACGCATAACGCATAACCCATAACGCATAACGCATAACGCATAACGCATAACGCATAACGCATAACGCATAACGCATAACGCATAACGCATAACGCATAACGCATAACGCATAACGCATAACGCATAACGGATAACGCAAGACACATAACGCATAACGCATAACGCATAACGCATAACGCATAACGCATAAGGCATAACGCATAACGCATAACGCATAACGCATAACGCATGACGCATAACGCATAACGCATAACGCATAACGCTTAACGCATAACGCTTAACGCATAACGTATTACGCATAACGCATAACGCATAACGAATAACGCATAACGCATAACCCATAACGCATAACGCATAACGCATAACGCATAACGCATAACGCATAACGCATAACGCATAACGCATAACGCATAACGCATAACGCATAACGCATAACGGATAACGCAAGACACATAACGCATAACGCATAACGCATAACGCATAACGGATAACGCAAGACGCATAACGCATAACGCATAACGCATAACGCATAACGCATAACGCATAACGCATAACGCATAACACATAACGCATAACGTTCAATGAAAAAGTCATAACGCATAACGGATAACGCATAACGCATAACGCATAACGCATAACGCATAACGCATAACGCATAACGCATAACGCATAACGCATAACGCATAACGCATAACGCATAACGCATAACGCATAACGCATAACGCATAACGCATAACGCATAACGCATAACGCATAACGCATAACGCATAACGCATAACGCATAACGCATAACGCATAACGCATAACGCATAACGCATAACGCATAACGCATAACGCATAACGCATAACGCATAACGCATAACGCATAACGCATAACGCATAACGCATAACGCATGACGCATGACGCATAACGCATAACGCATAACGCTTAACGCATAACGCTTAACGCATAACGTATTACGCATAACGCATAACGCATAACGAATAACGCATAACGCATAACCCATAACGCATAACGCATAACGCATAACGCATAACGCATAACGCATAACGCATAACGCATAACGCATAACGCATAACGCATAACGCATAACGCATAACGCATAACGCATAACGGATAACGCAAGACACATAACGCATAACGCATAACGCATAACGCATAACGCATAACGCATAACGCATAAGGCATAACGCATAACGCATAACGCATAACGCATAACGCATGACGCATAACGCATAACGCATAACGCATAACGCATAACGCATAACGCATAACGCATAACGCATAACGCATAACGCATAACGCATAACGCATAACGCATAACGCATAACGCATAACGCATAACGCATAACGCATAACGCATAACGCATAACGCATAACGCATAACGCATAACGCATAACGCATAACGCATAACGCATAACGCATAACGCATAACGCATAACGCATAACGCATAACGCATAACGCATAAGGCATAACGCATAACGCATAACGCATAACGCATAACGCATGACGCAAAACGCATAACGCATAACGCTTAACGCATAACGCTTAACGCATAACGTATTACGCATAACGCATAACGCATAACGAATAACGCATAACGCATAACCCATAACGCATAACGCATAACGCATAACGCATAACGCATAACGCATAACGCATAACGCATAACGCATAACGCATAACGCATAACGCATAACGCATAACGCATAACGGATAACGCAAGACACATAACGCATAACGCATAACGCATAACGCATAACGCATAACGCATAAGGCATAACGCATAACGCATAACGCATAACGCATAACGCATGACGCATAACGCATAACGCATAACGCATAACGCTTAACGCATAACGCTTAACGCATAACGTATTACGCATAACGCATAACGCATAACGAATAACGCATAACGCATAACCCATAACGCATAACGCATAACGCATAACGCATAACGCATAACGCATAACGCATAACGCATAACGCATAACGCATAACGCATAACGCATAACGCATAACGCATAACGGATAACGCAAGACACATAACGCATAACGCATAACGCATAACGCATAACGGATAACGCAAGACGCATAACGCATAACGCATAACGCATAACGCATAACGCATAACGCATAACGCATAACGCATAACACATAACGCATAACGTTCAATGAAAAAGTCATAACGCATAACGGATAACGCATAACGCATAACGCATAACGCATAACGCATAACGCATAACGCATAACGCATAACGCATAACGCATAACGCATAACGCATAACGCATAACGCATAACGCATAACGCATAACGCATAACGCATAACGCATAACGCATAACGCATAACGCATAACGCATAACGCATAACGCATAACGCATAACGCATAACGCATAACGCATAACGCATAACGCATAACGCATAACGCATAACGCATAACGCATAACGCATGACGCATGACGCATAACGCATAACGCATAACGCTTAACGCATAACGCTTAACGCATAACGTATTACGCATAACGCATAACGCATAACGAATAACGCATAACGCATAACCCATAACGCATAACGCATAACGCATAACGCATAACGCATAACGCATAACGCATAACGCATAACGCATAACGCATAACGCATAACGCATAACGCATAACGGATAACGCAAGACACATAACGCATAACGCATAACGCATAACGCATAACGCATAACGCATAAGGCATAACGCATAACGCATAACGCATAACGCATAACGCATGACGCATAACGCATAACGCATAACGCATAACGCTTAACGCATAACGCTTAACGCATAACGTATTACGCATAACGCATAACGCATAACGAATAACGCATAACGCATAACGCATAACGCATAACGCATAACGCATAACACATAACGCATAACGTTCAATGAAAAAGTCATAACGCATAACGGATAACGCATAACGCATAACGCATAACGCATAACGCATAACGCATAACGCATAACGCATAACGCATAACGCATAACGCATAACGCATAACGCATAACGCATAACGCATAACGCATAACGCATAACGCATAACGCATAACGCATAACGCATAACGCATAACGCATAACGCATAACGCATAACGCATAACGCATAACGCATAACGCATAACGCATAACGCATAACGCATAACGCATAACGCATAACGCATAACGCATAACGCATAACGCATAACGCATAACGCATAACGCATAACGCATAACGCATAACGCATAACGCATAACGCATAACGCATAACGCATAACGCATAACGCATAACGCATAACGCATAACGCATAACGCATAACGCATAACGCATATCGCATAACGCATAACGCATAACGCATAACGCATAACGCATAACGCATAACGCATAACGCATAACGCATAACGCATAACGCATAACGCATAACGTATAACGCATAACGCATAACGCATAACGCATAACGCATAACGCATAACGGATAACGCAAGACGCATAACGCATAACGCATAACGCATAACGCATAACGCATAACGCATAACGCATAACGCATAACGCATAACGCATAACGCATAACGCATAACGCATAACGCATAACGCATAACGCATAACGCATAACGCATAACGCATAACGCATAACGCATAACGCATAACGCATGACGCATAACGCATAACGCATAACGCATAACGCATAACGCATAACGCATAACGCATAACGCATAACACATAACCCATAACGTTCAATGAAAAAGTCATAACGCATGACGGATAACGCATAACGCATAACGCATAACGCATAACGCATAACGCATAACGCATAACGCATAACGCATAACGCATAACGCATAACGCATAACGCATAACGCATAACGCATAACGCATAACGCATAACGCATAACGCATAACGCATAACGCATAACGCATAACGCATAACGCATAACGCATAACGCATAACGCATAACGCATAACGCATAACGCATAACGCATAACGCATAACGCATAACGCATAACGCATAACGCATAACGCATAACGCATAACGCATAACGCATAACGCATAACGCATAACGCATAACGCATAACGCATAACGCATAACGCATAACGCATAACGCATAACGCATAACGCATAACGCATAACGCATAACGCATAACGCATAACGCATAACGCATAACGCATAACGCATAACGCATAACGCATAACGCATAACGCATAACGCATAACGCATAACGCATAACGCATAACGCATAACGCATAACGCATAACGCATAACGCATAACGCATAACGCATAACGCATAACGCATAACGCATAACGCATAACGCATAACGCATAACGCATAACGCATAACGCATAACGCATAACGCATAACGCATAACGCATAACGCATAACGCATAACGCATAACGCATAACGCATAACGCATAACGCATGACGCATGACGCATAACGCATAACGCATAACGCATAACGCTTAACGCATAACGCTTAACGCATAACGTATTACGCATAACGCATAACGCATAACGAATAACGCATAACGCATAACCCATAACGCATAACGCATAACGCATAACGCATAACGCATAACGCATAACGCATAACGCATAACGCATAACGCATAACGCATAACGCATAACGCATAACGCATAACGCATAACGCATAACGCATAACGCATAACGCATAACGCATAACGCATAACGCATAACGGATAACGCAAGACGCATAACGCATAACGCATAACGCATAACGCATAACGCATAACGCATAACACATAACGCATAACGCATAACGCATAACGCATAACGCATAACGCATAACGCATAACGCATAACGCATAACGCATAACGCATAACGCATAACGCATAACGCATAACGCATAACGCATAACGCATAACGCATAACGCATAACGCATAACGCATAACGCATAACGCATAACGGATAACGCAAGACACATAACGCATAACGCATAACGCATAACGCATAACGCATAACGCATAACGCATAACGCATAACGCATAACGCATAACGCATAACGCATAACGCATAACGCATAACGCATAACGCATAACGCATAACGCATAACGCATAACGCATAACGCATAACGCATAACGCATAACGCATAACGCATAACGCATAACGCATAACGCATAACGCATAACGGATAACGCAAGACGCATAACGCATAACGCATAACGCAAGACGCATAACGCATAACGCATAACGCATAACGCATAACGCATAACGCATAACGCATAACGCATAACGCATAACGCATAACGCATAACGCATAACGCATAACGCATAACGCATAACGCATAACGCATAACGCATAACGCATAACGCATAACGCATAACGCATAACGCATAACGCATAACGCATAACGCATAACGCATAACGCATAACGCATAACGCATAACGCATAACGCATAACGCATAACGCATAACGCATAACGCATAACGCATAACGCATAACGCATAACGCATAACGCATAACGCATAAGGCATAACGCATAACGCATAACGCATAACGCATAACGCATAACGCATGACGCATAACGCATAACGCATAACGCTTAACGCATAACGCTTAACGCATAACGTATTACGCATAACGCATAACGCATAACGAATAACGCATAACGCATAACCAATAACGCATAACGCATAACGTATTACGCATAACGCATAACGCATATCGCATAACGCATAACGCATAACGCATAACGCATAACGCATAACGCATAACGCATAACGCATAACGCATAACGCATAACGCATAACGCATAACGCATAACGTATAACGCATAACGCATAACGCATAACGCATAACGCATAACGCATAACGCATAACGCATAACGCATAACGCATAACGCATATCGCATAACGCATAACGCATAACGCATAACGCATAACGCATAACGCATAACGCATATCGCATAACGCATAACGCTCAACGCATAACGCTTAACGCAAAACGCATTACGCATAACGCATAACGCATAACGCATAACGCATAACGCATAACGCATAACGCATAACGCATAACGCATAACGCATAACGCATAACGCATAACGCATAACGCATAACGCATAACGCATAACGCATAACGCATAACGCATAACGCATAACGCATAACGCATAACGCATGACGCATGACGCATAACGCATAACGCATAACGCATAACGCTTAACGCATAACGCTTAACGCATAACGTATTACGCATAACGCATAACGCATAACGATTAACGCATAACGCATAACCCATAACGCATAACGCATAACGCATAACGCATAACGCATAACGCATAACGCATAACGCATAACGCATAACGCATAACGCATAACGCATAACGCATAACGCATAACGCATAACGCATAACGCATAACGCATAACGCATAACGCATAACGCATAACGCATAACGCATAACGGATAACGCAAGACGCATAACGCATAACGCATAACGCATAACGCATAACGCATAACGCATAACACATAACGCATAACGCATAACGCATAACGCATAACGCATAACGCATAACGCATAACGCATAACGCATAACGCATAACGCATAACGCATAACGCATAACGCATAACGCATAACGCATAACGCATAACGCATAACGCATAACGCATAACGCATAACGCATAACGGATAACGCAAGACACATAACGCATAACGCATAACGCATAACGCATAACGCATAACGCATAACGCATAACGCATAACGCATAACGCATAACGCATAACGCATAACGCATAACGCATAACGCATAACGCATAACGCATAACGCATAACGCATAACGCATAACGCATAACGCATAACGCATAACGGATAACGCAAGACGCATAACGCATAACGCATAACGCAAGACGCATAACGCATAACGCATAACGCATAACGCATAACGCATAACGCATAACGCATAACGCATAACGCATAACGCATAACGCATAACGCATAACGCATAACGCATAACGCATAACGCATAACGCATAACGCATAACGCATAACGCATAACGCATAACGCATAACGCATAACGCATAACGCATAACGCATAACGCATAACGCATAACGCATAACGCATAACGCATAACGCATAACGCATAACGCATAACGCATAACGCATAAGGCATAACGCATAACGCATAACGCATAACGCATAACGCATAACGCATGACGCATAACGCATAACGCATAACGCTTAACGCATAACGCTTAACGCATAACGTATTACGCATAACGCATAACGCATAACGAATAACGCATAACGCATAACCAATAACGCATAACGCATAACGTATTACGCATAACGCATAACGCATATCGCATAACGCATAACGCATAACGCATAACGCATAACGCATAACGCATAACGCATAACGCATAACGCATAACGCATAACGCATAACGCATAACGCATAACGCATAACGTATAACGCATAACGCATAACGCATAACGCATAACGCATAACGCATAACGCATAACGCATAACGCATAACGCATAACGCATATCGCATAACGCATAACGCATAACGCATAACGCATAACGCATAACGCATAACGCATATCGCATAACGCATAACGCTCAACGCATAACGCTTAACGCAAAACGCATTACGCATAACGCATAACGCATAACGCATAACGCATAACGCATAACGCATAACGCATAACGCATAACGCATAACGCATAACGCATAACGCATAACGCATAACGCATAACGCATAACGCATAACGCATAACGCATAACGCATAACGCATAACGCATAACGCATAACGCATAACGCATAACGCATAACGCATAACGCATAACGCATAACGCATAACGCATAACGCATAACGCATAACGCATAACGCATAACGCATAACGCATAACGCATAACGCATAACGCATAACGCATAACGCATAACGCATAACGCATAACGCAAAACGCATAACGCATAACGCATAACGCATAACGCACAACGCATAACGCATAACGCATAACGCATAACGCATAACGCATAACGCATAACGCATGACGCATAACGCATAACGCATAACGCATAACGCTTAACGCATAACGCTTAACGCATAACGTATTACGCATAACGCATAACGCATAACGAATAACGCATAACGCATAACCCATAACGCATAACGCATAACGCATAACGCATAACGCATAACGCATAACGCATAACGCATAACGCATAACGCATAACGCATAACGCATAACGCATAACGCATAACGCATAACGCATAACGGATAACGCAAGACGCATAACGCATAACGCATAACGCATAACGCATAACGCATAACGCATAACGCATAACGCATAACGCATAACGCATAACGCATAACGCATAACGCATAACGCATAACGCATAACGCATAACGCATAACGCATAACGCATAACGCATAACGCATAACGCATAACGCATAACGCATAACGCATAACGCATAACGCATAACGCATAACGCATAACGCATAACGCATAACGCATAACGCATAACGCATAACGCATAACGCATAACGCATAACGCATAACGCATAACGCATAACGCATAACGCATAACGCATAACGCATAACGCATAACGCATAACGCATAACGCATAACGCATAACGCATAACGCATAACGCATAACGCATAACGCATAACGCATAACGCATAACGCAAAACGCATAACGCATAACGCATAACGCATAACGCATAACGCATAACGCATAACGCATAACGCATAACGCATAACGCATAACGCATAACGCATAACGCATAACGCATAACGCATAACGCATAACGCATAACGCATAACGCATAACGCATAACGCATAACGCATAACGCATGACGCATAACGCATAACGCATAACGCTTAACGCATAACGCTTAACGCATAACGTATTACGCATAACGCATAACGCATAACGAATAACGCATAACGCATAACCAATAACGCATAACGCATAACGTATTACGCATAACGCATAACGCATATCGCATAACGCATAACGCATAACGCATAACGCATAACGCATAACGCATAACGCATAACGCATAACGCATAACGCATAACGCATAACGCATAACGCATAACGCATAACGTATAACGCATAACGCATAACGCATAACGCATAACGCATAACGCATAACGCATAACGCATAACGCATAACGCATAACGCATAACGCATAACGCATAACGCATATCGCATAACGCATAACGCATAACGCATAACGCATAACGCATAACGCATAACGCATAACGCATATCGCATAACGCATAACGCTCAACGCATAACGCTTAACGCAAAACGCATTACGCATAACGCATAACGCATAACGCATAACGCATAACGCATAACGCATAACGCATAACGCATAACGCATAACGCATAACGCATAACGCATAACGCATAACGCATAACGCATAACGCATAACGCATAACGCATAACGCATAACGCATAACGCATAACGCATAACGCATAACGCATAACGCATAACGCATAACGCATAACGCATAACGCATAACGCATAACGCATAACGCATAACGCATAACGCATAACGCATAACGCATAACGCATAACGCAAAACGCATAACGCATAACGCATAACGCATAACGCACAACGCATAACGCATAACGCATAACGCATAACGCATAACGCATAACGCATAACGCATGACGCATAACGCATAACGCATAACGCATAACGCTTAACGCATAACGCTTAACGCATAACGTATTACGCATAACGCATAACGCATAACGAATAACGCATAACGCATAACCCATAACGCATACGCATAACGCATAACGCATAACGCATAACGCATAACGCATAACGCATAACGCATAACGCATAACGCATAACGCATAACGCATAACGCATAACGCATAACGCATAACGCATAACGCATAACGCATAACGCATAACGCATAACGCATAACGCATAACGCATAACGCATAACGCATAACGCATAACGCATAACGCATAACGCATAACGCATAACGCATAACGCATAACGCATAACGCATAACGCATAACGCATAACGCATAACGCATAACGCAAAACGCATAACGCATAACGCATAACGCAAGAACGCACAACGCACAACGCACAACGCATAACGCATAACGCATAACGCATATCGCATAACGCATAACGCATAACGCATAACGCATAACGCATAACGCATAACGCATAACGCATAACGCATAACGCATAACGCATAACGCATAACGTATAACGCATAACGCATAACGCATAACGCATAACGCATAACGCATAACGCATAACGCATAACGCATAACGCATAACGCATAACGCATAACGCATAACGCATAACGCATAACGCATAACGCATAACGCATATCGCATAACGCATAACGCATAACGCATAACGCATAACGCATAACGCATAACGCATATCGCATAACGCATAACGCTCAACGCATAACGCTTAACGCAAAACGCATTACGCATAACGCATAACGCATAACGCATAACGCATAACGCATAACGCATAACGCATAACGCATAACGCATAACGCATAACGCATAACGCATAACGCATAACGCATAACGCATAACGCATAACGCATAACGCATAACGCATAACGCATAACGCATAACGCATAACGCATAACGCATAACGCATAACGCATAACGCATAACGCATAATGCATAACGCTTAACGCTTAACGCATAACCTCCTAACGCATAACGAATAACGCATAACGCATAACGCATAACGCATAACGCATAACGCATAACGCATAACGCATAACGCATAACGCATAAGGCATAACGCATAACGCATAACGCATAACGCATAACGCATAACGCATGACGCATAACGCATAACGCATAACGCATAACGCATAACGCATAACGCATAACGCATAACGCATAACGCAAAACGCATAACGCATAACGCATAACGCATAACGCATAACGCATAACGGATAACGCAAGACACATAACGCATAACGCATAACGCATAACGCATAACGGATAACGCAAGACGCATAACGCATAACGCATAACGCATAACGCATAACGCATAACACATAACGCATAACGTTCAATGAAAAAGTCATAACGCATAACGGATAACGCATAACGCATAACGCATAACGCATAACGCATAACGCATAACGCATAACGCATAACGCATAACGCATAACGCATAACGCATAACGCATAACGCATAACGCATAACGCATAACGCATAACGCATAACGCATAACGCATAACGCATAACGCATAACGCATAACGCATAACGCATAACGCATAACGCATAACGCATAACGCATAACGCATAACGCATAACGCATAACGCATAACGCATAACGCATAACGCATAACGCATAACGCATAACGCATAACGCATAACGCATAACGCATAACGCATAACGCATAACGCATAACGCAAAACGCATACCGCATAACGCACAACGCACAACGCACAACGCACAACGCACAACGCACAACGCATATCGCATAACGCATAACGCATAACGCATAACGCATAACGCATAACGCATAACGCATAACGCATAACGCATAACGCATAACGCATAACGCATAACGCATAACGCATAACGCATATCGCATAACGCATACCGCATAACGCATAACGCATAACGCATACCGCATAACGCATAACGCATAACGCATAACGCACAACGCACAACGCACAACGCACAACGCACAACGCACAACGCATAACGCATAACGCATAACGCATAACGCATAACGCATAACGCATAACGCATAACGCATAACGCATAACGCATAACGCATAACGCATAACGCATAACGCATAACGCATAACGCATAACGCATAACGCATAACGCATAACGCATAACGCATAACGCATAACGCATAACGCATAACGCATAACGCATAACGCTTAACGCATAACCTCCTAACGCATAACGAATAACGCATAACGCATAACGCATAACGCATAACGCATAACGCATAACGCATAACGCATAACGCATAACGCATAACGCATAACGCATAACGCATAACGCATAACGCATAACGCATAACGCATAACGCATAACGCATAACGCATAACGCATAACGCATAACGCATAACGCATAACGCATAACGCATAACGCATAACGCATAACGCATAACGCATAACGCATAACGCATAACGCATAACGCATAACGCATAACGCATAACGCATAACGCATAACGCATAACGCATAACGCATAACGCTTAACGCATAACCTCCTAACGCATAACGAATAACGCATAACGCATAACGCATAACGCATAACGCATAACGCATAACGCATAACGCATAACGCATAACGCATAACGCATAACGCATAACGCATAACGCATAACGCATAACGCATAACGCATAACGCATAACGCATAACGCATAACGCATAACGCATAACGCATAACGCATAACGCATAACGCATAACGCATAACGCATAACGCATAACGCATAACGCATAACGCATAACGCATAACGCATAACGCATAACGCATAACGCATAACGCATAACGCATAACGCATAACGCATAACGCATAACGCATAACGCATAACGCATAACGCATAACGCATAACGCATAACGCATAACGCATAACGCATAACGCATAACGCATAACGCATAACGCATAACGCATAACGCATAACGCATAACGCATAACGCAAAACGCATAACGCATAACGCATAACGCATAACGCATAACGCATAACGCATAACGCATAACGCATAACGCATAACGCATAACGCATAACGCATAACGCATAACGCATAACGCATAACGCATAACGCATAACGCATAACGCATAACGCATAACGCATAACGCATAACGCATAACGCATAACGCATAACGCATAACGCATAACGCATAACGCATAACGCATAACGCATAACGCATAACGCATAACGCATAACGCATAACGCATAACGCATAACGCATAACGCATAACGCATAACGCAAAACGCATAACGCATAACGCATAACGCAAGAACGCACAACGCACAACGCACAACGCATAACGCATAACGCATAACGCATATCGCATAACGCATAACGCATAACGCATAACGCATAACGCATAACGCATAACGCATAACGCATAACGCATAACGCATAACGCATAACGCATAACGTATAACGCATAACGCATAACGCATAACGCATAACGCATAACGCATAACGCATAACGCATAACGCATAACGCATAACGCATAACGCATAACGCATAACGCATAACGCATAACGCATAACGCATAACGCATATCGCATAACGCATAACGCATAACGCATAACGCATAACGCATAACGCATAACGCATATCGCATAACGCATAACGCTCAACGCATAACGCTTAACGCAAAACGCATTACGCATAACGCATAACGCATAACGCATAACGCATAACGCATAACGCATATCGCATAACGCATAACGCATAACGCATAACGCATAACGCATAACGCATAACGCATAACGCATAACGCATAACGCATAACGCATAACGCATAACGCATAACGCATAACGCATAACGCATAACGCATAACGCATAATGCATAACGCTTAACGCTTAACGCATAACCTCCTAACGCATAACGAATAACGCATAACGCATAACGCATAACGCATAACGCATAACGCATAACGCATAACGCATAACGCATAACGCATAAGGCATAACGCATAACGCATAACGCATAACGCATAACGCATAACGCATGACGCATAACGCATAACGCATAACGCATAACGCATAACGCATAACGCATAACGCATAACGCATAACGCAAAACGCATAACGCATAACGCATAACGCATAACGCATAACGGATAACGCAAGACACATAACGCATAACGCATAACGCATAACGCATAACGGATAACGCATAACGGATAACGCAAGACGCATAACGCATAACGCATAACGCATAACGCATAACGCATAACACATAACGCATAACGTTCAATGAAAAAGTCATAACGCATAACGGATAACGCATAACGCATAACGCATAACGCATAACGCATAACGCATAACGCATAACGCATAACGCATAACGCATAACGCATAACGCATAACGCATAACGCATAACGCATAACGCATAACGCATAACGCATAACGCATAACGCATAACGCATAACGCATAACGCATAACGCATAACGCATAACGCATAACGCATAACGCATAACGCATAACGCATAACGCATAACGCATAACGCATAACGCATAACGCATAACGCATAACGCATAACGCATAACGCATAACGCAAAACGCATACCGCATTACGCACAACGCACAACGCACAACGCACAACGCACAACGCACAACGCATATCGCATAACGCATAACGCATAACGCATAACGCATAACGCATAACGCATAACGCATAACGCATAACGCATAACGCATAACGCATAACGCATAACGCATAACGCATAACGCATAACGCATATCGCATAACGCATACCGCATAACGCATAACGCATAACGCATACCGCATAACGCATAACGCATAACGCATAACGCACAACGCACAACGCACAACGCACAACGCACAACGCATAACGCATAACGCATAACGCATAACGCATAACGCATAACGCATAACGCATAACGCATAACGCATAACGCATAACGCATAACGCATAACGCATAACGCATAACGCATAACGCATAACGCATAACGCATAACGCATAACGCATAACGCATAACGCATAACGCATAACGCATAACGCATAACGCTTAACGCATAACCTCCTAACGCATAACGAATAACGCATAACGCATAACGCATAACGCATAACGCATAACGCATAACGCATAACGCATAACGCATAACGCATAACGCATAACGCATAACGCATAACGCATAACGCATAACGCATAACGCATAACGCATAACGCATAACGCATAACGCATAACGCATAACGCATAACGCATAACGCATAACGCATAACGCATAACGCATAACGCATAACGCATAACGCATAACGCATAACGCATAACGCATAACGCATAACGCATAACGCATAACGCATAACGCATAACGCTTAACGCATAACCTCCTAACGCATAACGAATAACGCATAACGCATAACGCATAACGCATAACGCATAACGCATAACGCATAACGCATAACGCATAACGCATAACGCATAACGCATAACGCATAACGCATAACGCATAACGCATAACGCATAACGCATAACGCATAACGCATAACGCATAACGCATAACGCATAACGCATAACGCATAACGCATAACGCATAACGCATAACGCATAACGCATAACGCATAACGCATAACGCATAACGCATAACGCATAACGCATAACGCATAACGTATAACGCATAACGCATAACGCATAACGCATAACGCATAACGCATAACGCATAACGCATAACGCATAACGCATAACGCATAACGCATAACGCATAAGGCATAACGCATAACGCATAACGCATAACGCATAACGCATAACGCATAACGCATAAACGCATAACGCATAACGCATAACGCATAACGCATAACGCATAACGCATAACGCATAACGCATAACGCATAACGCATAACGCATAACGCATAACGCATAACGCATAACGCATAACGCATAACGCATAACGCATAACGCATAACGCATAACGCATAACGCATAACGCATAACGCATAACGCATAACGCATAACGCATAACGCATAACGCATAACGCATAACGCATAACGCATAACGCATAACGCATAACGCATAAGGCATAACGCATAACGCATAACGCATAACGCATAACGCATAACGCATAACGCATAACGCATAACGCATAACGCATAACGCATAACGCATAAACGCATAACGCATATCGCATAACGCATAACGCATAACGCATAACGCATAACGCTTAACGCATAACCTCCTAACGCATAACGAATAACGCATAACGCATAACGCATAACGCATAACGCATAACGCATAACGCATAACGCATAACGCATAACGCATAACGCATAACGCATAACGCATAACGCATAACGCATAACGCATAACGCATAACGCATAACGCATAACGCATAACGCATAACGCATAACGCATAACGCATAACGCATAACGCATAACGCATAACGCATAACGCATAACGCATAACGCATATCGCATAACGCATAACGCATAACGCATAACGCATAACGCATAACGCATAACGCATAACGCATAACGCATAACGCATAACGCATAACGCATAACGCATAACGCATAACGCATAACGCATAACGCATAACGCATAACGCATAACGCATAACGCATAACGCATAACGCATAACGCATAACGCATAACGCATAACGCATAACGCATAACGCATAACGCATAACGCATAACGCATAACGCATAACGCATAACGCATAACGCATAACGCATAACGCATAACGCATAACGCATAACGCATAACGCATAACGCATAACGCATAACGCATAACGCATAACGCATAACGCATAACGCATAACGCATAACGCATAACGCATAACGCATAACGCATAACGCATAACGCATAACGCATAACGCATAACGCGTAACGCATAACGCATAACGCATAACGCAAAACTCATAACGCATAACGCACAACGCATAACGCACAACGCATAACGCATAACGCATAACGCATAACACCTATCGCATAACGCATAACGCATAACGCATAACGCATAACGCATAACGCATAACGCATAACGCATAACGCATAACGCATAACGCATAACGCATAACGCATAACGCATAACGCATAACGCATAACGCATAACGCATAACGCATAACGCATAACGCATAACGCATAACGCATAACGCATAACGCATAACGCATAACGCATAACGCATAACGCATAACGCATAACGCATAACGCATAACGCATAACGCATAACGCATAACGCATAACGGATAACGCAAGACGCATAACGCATAACGCATAACGCATAACGCATAACGCATAACGCATAACGCATAACGCATAACACATAACGCATAACGTTCAATGAAAAAGTCATAACGCATAAAGGATAACGCATAACGCATAACGCATAACGCATAACGCATAACGCATAACGCATAACGCATAACGCATAACGCATAACGCATAACGCATATCGCATAACGCATAACGCATAACGCATAACGCATAACGCATAACGCATAACGCATAACGCATAACGCATAACGCATAACGCATAACGCTTAACGCATAACCTCCTAACGCATAACGAATAACGCATAACGCATAACGCATAACGCATAACGCATAACGCATAACGCATAACGCATAACGCATAACGCATAACGCATAACGCATAACGCATAACGCATAACGCATAACGCATAACGCATAACGCATAACGCATAACGCATAACGCATAACGCATAACGCATAACGCATAACGCATAACGCATAACGCATAACGCATAACGCATATCGCATAACGCATAACGCTTAACGCATAACGCTTAACGCATAACGCATTACGCATAACGCATAACGCATAACGGATAACGCATGACGCATAACGCATAACGCATAACGCATAACGCATAACGCATAACGCATAACGCATAACGCATAACGCATAACGCATAACGCATAACGCATAACGCTTAACGCATAACGCTTAACGCATAACGCTTAACGCATAACGCATTACGCATAACGCATAACGCATAACGAATAACGCATAACGCATAACCCATAACGCATAACGCATAACGCATAACGCATAACGCATAACGCATAACGCATAACGCATAACGCATAACGCATAACGCATAACGCATAACGCATAACGCATAACGCATAACGCATAACGCATAACGCATAACGGATAACGCAAGACGCATAACGCATAACGCATAACGCATAACGCATAACGCATAACGCATAACGCATAACGCATAACACATAACGCATAACGTTCAATGAAAAAGTCATAACGCATAAAGGATAACGCATAACGCATAACGCATAACGCATAACGCATAACGCATAACGCATAACGCATAACGCATAACGCATAACGCATAACGCATAACGCATAACGCATATCGCATAACGCATAACGCATAACGCATAACGCATAACGCATAACGCATAACGCATAACGCATAACGCATAACGCATAACGCATAACGCTTAACGCATAACCTCCTAACGCATAACGAATAACGCATAACGCATAACGCATAACGCATAACGCATAACGCATAACGCATAACGCATAACGCATAACGCATAACGCATAACGCATAACGCATAACGCATAACGCATAACGCATAACGCATAACGCATAACGCATAACGCATAACGCATAACGCATAACGCATAACGCATAACGCATAACGCATAACGCATAACGCATAACGCATAACGCATAACGCATAACGCATAACGGATAACGCAAGACGCATAACGCATAACGCATAACGCATAACGCATAACGCATAACGCATAACGCATAACGCATAACACATAACGCATAACGTTCAATGAAAAAGTCATAACGCATAAAGGATAACGCATAACGCATAACGCATAACGCATAACGCATAACGCATAACGCATAACGCATAACGCATAACGCATAACGCATAACGCATAACGCATATCGCATAACGCATAACGCATAACGCATAACGCATAACGCATAACGCATAACGCATAACGCATAACGCATAACGCATAACGCATAACGCTTAACGCATAACCTCCTAACGCATAACGAATAACGCATAACGCATAACGCATAACGCATAACGCATAACGCATAACGCATAACGCATAACGCATAACGCATAACGCATAACGCATAACGCATAACGCATAACGCATAACGCATAACGCATAACGCATAACGCATAACGCATAACGCATAACGCATAACGCATAACGCATAACGCATAACGCATAACGCATAACGCATAACGCATAACGCATAACGCATAACGCATATCGCATAACGCATAACGCTTAACGCATAACGCTTAACGCATAACGCATTACGCATAACGCATAACGCATAACGGATAACGCATGACGCATAACGCATAACGCATAACGCATAACGCATAACGCATAACGCATAACGCATAACGCATAACGCATAACGCATAACGCATAACGCTTAACGCATAACGCTTAACGCATAACGCTTAACGCATAACGCATTACGCATAACGCATAACGCATAACGAATAACGCATAACGCATAACCCATAACGCATAACGCATAACGCATAACGCATAACGCATAACGCATAACGCATAACGCATAACGCATAACGCATAACGCATAACGCATAACGCATAACGCATAACGCATAACGCATAACGCATAACGGATAACGCAAGACGCATAACGCATAACGCATAACGCATAACGCATAACGCATAACGCATAACGCATAACGCATAACACATAACGCATAACGTTCAATGAAAAAGTCATAACGCATAAAGGATAACGCATAACGCATAACGCATAACGCATAACGCATAACGCATAACGCATAACGCATAACGCATAACGCATAACGCATAACGCATAACGCATAACGCATATCGCATAACGCATAACGCATAACGCATAACGCATAACGCATAACGCATAACGCATAACGCATAACGCATAACGCATAACGCATAACGCATAACGCTTAACGCATAACCTCCTAACGCATAACGAATAACGCATAACGCATAACGCATAACGCATAACGCATAACGCATAACGCATAACGCATAACGCATAACGCATAACGCATAACGCATAACGCATAACGCATAACGCATAACGCATAACGCATAACGCATAACGCATAACGCATAACGCATAACGCATAACGCATAACGCATAACGCATAACGCATAACGCATAACGCATAACGCATAACGCATAACGCATAACGCATAACGCATAACGCATAACGCATAACGCATAACGCATAACGCATAACGCATAACGCATAACGCATAACGCATAACGCATAACGCATAACGCATAACGCATAACGCATAACGCATAACGCATAACGCATAACGCATAACGCATAACGCATAACGCATAACGCATAACGCATAACGCATAACGCATAACGCATAACGCATAACGCATAACGCATAACGCATAACGCATAACGCATAACGCATAACGCATAACGCATAACGCATAACGCATAACGCATATCGCATAACGCATAACGCATAACGCATAACGCATAACGCATAACGCATAACGCATATCGCATAACGCATAACGCTTAACGCATAACGCTTAACGCATAACGCATTACGCATAACGCATAACGCATAACGGATAACGCATGACGCATAACGCATAACGCATAACGCATAACGCATAACGCATAACGCATAACGCATAACGCATAACGCATAACGCATAACGCATAACGCATAACGCTTAACGCATAACGCTTAACGCATAACGCTTAACGCATAACGCATTACGCATAACGCATAACGCATAACGAATAACGCATAACGCATAACCCATAACGCATAACGCATAACGCATAACGCATAACGCATAACGCATAACGCATAACGCATAACGCATAACGCATAACACATAACGCATAACGCATAACGCATAACGCATAACGCATAACGCATAACGCATAACGCATAACGCATAACGCATAACGCATAACGCATAACGCATAACGGATAACGCAAGACGCATAACGCATAACGCATAACGCATAACGCATAACGCATAACGCATAACGCATAACGCATAACGCATAACGCATAACGCATAACGCATAACGCATATCGCATAACGCATAACGCATAACGCATAACGCATAACGCTTAACGCATAACGCATAACGCATAACGCATAACGCATAACGCATAACGCATAACGCATAACGCATAACGCATAACGCATAACGCATAACGCATAACGCATAACGCATAACGCATAACGCATAACGCATAACGCATAACGCATAACGCATAACGCATAACGCATAACGCATAACGCATAACGCATAACGCATAACGCATAACGCATAACGCATAACGCATAACGCATATCGCATAACGCATAACGCATAACGCATAACGCATAACGCATAACGCATAACGCATAACGCATAACGCATAACGCATAACGCATAACGCTTAACGCATAACCTCCTAACGCATAACGAATAACGCATAACGCATAACGCATAACGCATAACGCATAACGCATAACGCATAACGCATAACGCATAACGCATAACGCATAACGCATAACGCATAACGCATAACGCATAACGCATAACGCATAACGCATAACGCATAACGCATAACGCATAACGCATAACGCATAACGCATAACGCATAACGCATAACGCATAACGCATAACGCATAACGCATAACGCACAACGCATAACGCATAACGCATAACGCATAACGCATAACGCATAACGCATAACGCATAACGCATAACGCATAACGCATAACGCATAACGCATAACGCATAACGCATAACGCATAACGCATAACGCATAACGCATAACGCATAACGCATAACGCATAACGCATAACGCATAACGCATAACGCATAACGCATAACGCATAACGCATAACGCATAACGCATAACGCATAAACGCATAACGCATAACGCATAACGCATAACGCATAACGCATAACGCATAACGCATACGCATAACGCATAACGCATAACGCATAACGCATAACGCATATCGCATAACGCATAACGCATAACGCATAACGCATAACGCATAACGCATAACGCATAACGCATAACGCATAACGCATAACGCATAACGCTTAACGCATAACCTCCTAACGCATAACGAATAACGCATAACGCATAACGCATAACGCATAACGCATAACGCATAACGCATAACGCATAACGCATAACGCATAACGCATAACGCATAACGCATAACGCATAACGCATAACGCATAACGCATAACGCATAACGCATAACGCATAACGCATAACGCATAACGCATAACGCATAACGCATAACGCATAACGCATAACGCATAACGCATAACGCATAACGCACAACGCATAACGCATAACGCATAACGCATAACGCATACGCATAACGCATAACGCATAACGCATAACGCATAACGCATAACGCATAACGCATAACGCATAACGCATAACGCATAACGCATAACACATAACGCATAACGCATAACGCATAACGCATAACGCATAACGCATAACGCATAACGCATAACGCATAACGAATAACGCATAACACATAACCCATAACGCATAACGCATAACGCATAACGCATAACGCATAACGCATAACGCATAACGCATAACGCATAACGTATAACGCATAACGCATAACGCATAACGCATAACGCATAACGCATATCGCATAACGCATAACGCATAACGCATAACGCATAACGCATAACGCATAACGCATAACGCATAACGCATAACGCATAACGCATAACCCATAACGCATAACGCATAACGCATAACGCATAACGCATAACGCATAACGCATAACGCATATCGCATAACGCATAACGCATAACGCATAACGCATAACGCATAACGCATAACGCATAACGCATATCGCATAACGCATAACGCTTAACGCATAACGCATTACGCATAACGCATAACGCATTACGGATAACGCATGACGCATAACGCATAACGCATAACGCATAACGCATAACGCATAACGCATAACGCATAACGCATAACGCATAACGCATAACGCATAACGCATAACGCATAACGCATAACGCATAACGCATAACGCATAACGCATAACGCATAACGCCTAACGCATAACGCTTAACGCATAACGCTTAACGCATAACGCATTACGCATAACGCATAACGCATAACGAATAACGCATAACGCATAACGCATAACCCATAACGCATAACGCATAACGCATAACGCATAACGCATAACGCATAACGCATAACGCATAACGCATAACGCATAACGCATAACGCATAACGCATAACGCATAACGCATAACGCATAACGCATAACGCATAACGCATAACGGATAACGCAAGACGCATAACGCATAACGCATAACGCATAACGCATAACGCATAACGCATAACGCATAACGCATAACGCATAACGCATAACGCATAACACATAACGCATAACGTTCAATGAAAAAGTCATAACGCATAAAGGATAACGCATAACGCATAACGCATAACGCATAACGCATAACGCTTAAACGCATAACGCATTACGCATAACGCATAACGCATTACGGATAACGCATGACGCATAACGCATAACGCATAACGCATAACGCATAACGCATAACGCATAACGCATAACGCATAACGCATAACGCATAACGCATAACGCATAACGAATAACGCATAACACATAACCCATAACGCATAACGCATAACGCATAACGCATAACGCATAACGCATAACGCATAACGCATAACGCATAACGCATAACGTATAACGCATAACGCATAACGCATAACGCATAACGCATAACGCATATCGCATAACGCATAACGCATAACGCATAACGCATAACGCATAACGCATAACGCATAACGCATAACGCATAACGCATAACGCATAACCCATAACGCATAACGCATAACGCATAACGCATAACGCATAACGCATAACGCATAACGCATATCGCATAACGCATAACGCATAACGCATAACGCATAACGCATAACGCATAACGCATAACGCATATCGCATAACGCATAACGCTTAACGCATAACGCATTACGCATAACGCATAACGCATTACGGATAACGCATGACGCATAACGCATAACGCATAACGCATAACGCATAACGCATAACGCATAACGCATAACGCATAACGCATAACGCATAACGCATATCGCATAACGCATAACGCATAACGCATAACGCATAACGCATAACGCATAACGCATAACGCATAACGCATAACGCATAACGCATAACGCTTAACGCATAACCTCCTAACGCATAACGAATAACGCATAACGCATAACGCATAACGCATAACGCATAACGCATAACGCATAACGCATAACGCATAACGCATAACGCATAAACGCATAACGCATAACGCATACGCATAACGCATAACGCATAACGCATAACGCATAAATAACGCATACCATAACGCATACCATAACGCATAACGCATAACGCATAACGCATAACGCATACCTAACGCATAACCATAACGCATACGCATAACGCATAACGCATAACGCATAACGCATAACGCATAACGCATAACGCATAACGCATAACGCATAACGCATACTAACGCATAACGCATAACGCATAACGCATAACGCATAACGCATAACGCATAACGCATAACGCATAACGCATAACGCATAACGCATAACGCATAACGCATAACGCATAACGCATAACGCATAACGCATAACGCATAACGCATAACGCATAACGCATAACGCATAACGCATAACGCATAACGCATAACGCATAACGCATAACGCATAACGCATAACGCATAACGCATAACGCATAACGCATACGCATAACGCATAACGCATAACGCATAACGCATAACGCATAACGCATAACGCATAACGCATAACGCATAACGCATAACGCATAACGCATAAACGCATAACGCATAACGCATAACGCATAACGCATAACGCATACGCATAACGCATAACGCATAACGCATAACGCATAACGCATAACGCATACGCATAACGCATAACGCATAACGCATAACGCATAACGCATAACGCATAACGCATAACGCATAACGCATAACGCATAACGCATAACGCATAACGCATAACGCATAACGCATAACGCATAACGCATAACGCATAACGCATAACGCATACGCATAACGCATAACGCATAACGCATAACGCATAACGCATAACGCATAACGCATAACGCATAACGCATAACGCATAACGCATAACGCATAACGCATAACGCATAACGCATAACGCATAACGCATAACGCATAACGCATAACGCATACGCATAACGCATAACGCATAACGCATAACGCATAACGCATAACGCATAACGCATAACGCATAACGCATAACGCATACGCATAACGCATAACGCATAACGCATAACGCATAACGCATAACGCATAACGCATAACGCATAACGCATAACGCATAACGCATACGCATAACGCATAACGCATAACGCATAACGCATAACGCATAACGCATAACGCATAACGCATAACGCATAACGCATAACGCATAACGCATAACGCATAACGCATAACGCATAACGCATAACGCATAACGCATAACGCATAACGCATAACGCATAACGCATAACGCATAACGCATAACGCATAACGCATAACGCATAACGCATAACGCATAACGCATAACGCATACGCATAACGCATAACGCATAACGCATAACGCATAACGCATAACGCATAACGCATAACGCATAACGCATAACGCATAACGCATAACGCATAACGCATAACGCATAACGCATAACGCATAACGCATAACGCATAACGCATAACGCATAACGCATAACGCATACGCATAACGCATAACGCATAACGCATAACGCATAACGCATAACGCATAACGCATAACGCATAACGCATAACGCATAACGCATAACGCATAACGCATAACGCATAACGCATAACGCATAACGCATAACGCATAACGCATAACGCATAACGCATAACGCATAACGCATAACGCATAACGCATAACGCATAACGCATAACGCATAACGCATAACGCATAACGCATAACGCATAACGCATAACGCATAACGCATAACGCATAACGCATAACGCATAACGCATAACGCATAACGCATAACGCATAACGCATAACGCATAACGCATAACGCATAACGCATAACGCATAACGCATAACGCATAACGCATAACGCATAACGCATAACGCATAACGCATAACGCATAACGCATAACGCATAACGCATAACGCATAACGCATAACGCATAACGCATAACGCATAACGCATAACGCATAACGCATAACGCATAACGCATAACGCATAACGCATAACGCATAACGCATAACGCATAACGCATAACGCATAACGCATAACGCATAACGCATAACGCATAACGCATAACGCATAACGCATAACGCATAACGCATAACGCATAACGCATAACGCATAACGCATAACGCATAACGCATAACGCATAACGCATAACGCATAACGCATAACGCATAACGCATAACGCATAACGCATAACGCATAACGCATAACGCATAACGCATAACGCATAACGCATAACGCATAACGCATAACGCATAACGCATAACGCATAACGCATAACGCATAACGCATAACGCATAACGCATAACGCATAACGCATAACGCATAACGCATAACGCATAACGCATAACGCATAACGCATAACGCATAACGCATAACGCATAACGCATAACGCATAACGCATAACGCATAACGCATAACGCATAACGCATAACGCATAACGCATAAAGCATAACGCATAACGCATAACGCATAACGCATAACGCATAACGCATAACGCATAACGCATAACGCATAACGCATAAACGCATAACGCATAACGCATAAAAGCAAAAAAGCATAAACGCATAAAGCATAAAGCATAACGAATAACGCATAAGCATAACGCATAACGCATACCAACGCATAACGCATAACGCATAACGCATAACGCATAACGCATAACGCATAACGCAACATAACGCATAACGCATAACGCAAAAAACGCATAACGCATAACGCATAACGCATAACGCATAACGCATAACGCATAACGCATACCAACGCATAACGCATAACGCATAACGCATAACGCATAACGCATAACGCATAACGAATAACGCATAACACATAACCCATAACGCATAACGCATAACGCATAACGCATAACGCATAACGCATAACGCATAACGCATAACGCATAACGTATAACGCATAACGCATAACGCATAACGCATAACGCATAACGCATATCGCATAACGCATAACGCATAACGCATAACGCATAACGCATAACGCATAACGCATAACGCATAACGCATAACGCATAACGCATAACCCATAACGCATAACGCATAACGCATAACGCATAACGCATAACGCATAACGCATAACGCATATCGCATAACGCATAACGCATAACGCATAACGCATAACGCATAACGCATAACGCATAACGCATATCGCATAACGCATAACGCTTAACGCATAACGCATTACGCATAACGCATAACGCATTACGGATAACGCATGACGCATAACGCATAACGCATAACGCATAACGCATAACGCATAACGCATAAACGCATAACGCATAACGCATAACGCATAACGCATAACGCATAACGCATAACGCATAACGCATAAACGCATAACGCCTAACGCATAACGCTTAACGCATAACGCTTAACGCATAACGCATTACGCATAACGCATAACGCATAACGAATAACGCATAACGCATAACGCATAACCCATAACGCATAACGCATAACGCATAACGCATAACGCATAACGCATAACGCATAACGCATAACGCATAACGCATAACGCATAACGCATAACGCATAACGCATAACGCATAACGCATAACGCATAACGCATAACGCATAACGGATAACGCAAGACGCATAACGCATAACGCATAACGCATAACGCATAACGCATAACGCATAACGCATAACGCATAACGCATAACGCATAACGCATAACACATAACGCATAACGTTCAATGAAAAAGTCATAACGCATAAAGGATAACGCATAACGCATAACGCATAACGCATAACGCATAACGCATAACGCTTAACGCATAACGCATTACGCATAACGCATAACGCATTACGGATAACGCATGACGCATAACGCATAACGCATAACGCATAACGCATAACGCATAACGCATAACGCATAACGCATAACGCATAACGCATAACGCATAACGCATAACGAATAACGCATAACACATAACCCATAACGCATAACGCATACGCATAACGCATAACGCATAACGCATAACGCATAACGCATAACGCATAACGTATAACGCATAACGCATAACGCATAACGCATAACGCATAACGCATATCGCATAACGCATAACGCATAACGCATAACGCATAACGCATAACGCATAACGCATAACGCATAACGCATAACGCATAACGCATAACCCATAACGCATAACGCATAACGCATAACGCATAACGCATAACGCATAACGCATAACGCATATCGCATAACGCATAACGCATAACGCATAACGCATAACGCATAACGCATAACGCATAACGCATATCGCATAACGCATAACGCTTAACGCATAACGCATTACGCATAACGCATAACGCATTACGGATAACGCATGACGCATAACGCATAACGCATAACGCATAACGCATAACGCATAACGCATAACGCATAACGCATAACGCATAACGCATAACGCATAACGCATAACGCATAACGCATAACGCATAACGCATAACGCATAACGCATAACGCATAACGCCTAACGCATAACGCTTAACGCATAACGCTTAACGCATAACGCATTACGCATAACGCATAACGCATAACGAATAACGCATAACGCATAACGCATAACCCATAACGCATAACGCATAACGCATAACGCATAACGCATAACGCATAACGCATAACGCATAACGCATAACGCATAACGCATAACGCATAACGCATAACGCATAACGCATAACGCATAACGCATAACGCATAACGCATAACGCATAACGCATAACGCATAACGGATAACGCAAGACGCATAACGCATAACGCATAACGCATAACGCATAACGCATAACGCATAACGCATAACGCATAACGCATAACGCATAACGCATAACGCATAACACATAACGCATAACGTTCAATGAAAAGTCATAACGCATAAAGGATAACGCATAACGCATAACGCATAACGCATAACGCATAACGCATAACGCATAACGCATAACGCATAACGCATAACGCATAACGCATAACGCATAACGCATAACGCATAACGCATAACGCATAACGCATAACGCATAACGCATAACGCATAACGCATAACGCATAACGCATAACGCATAACGCATAACGCATAACGCATAACGCATAACGCATAACGCATAACGCATAACGCATAACGCATAACGCATAACGCATAACGCATAACGCATAACGCATAACGCATAACGCATAACGCATAACGCATAACGCATAACGCATAACGCATAACGCATAACGCATAACGCATAACGCATAACGCATAACGCATAACGCATAACGCATAACGCATAACGCATAACGCATAACGCATAACGCATAACGCATAACGCATAACGCATAACGCATAACGCATAACGCATAACGCATAACGCATAACGCATAACGCATAACGCATAACGCATAACGCATAACGCATAACGCATAACGCATAACGCATAACGCATAACGCATAACGCATAACGCATAACGCATAACGCATAACGCATAACGCATAACGCATAACGCATAACGCATAACGCATAACGCATAACGCATAACGCATAACGCATAACGCATAACGCATAACGCATAACGCATAACGCATAACGCATAACCTCCTAACGCATAACGAATAACGCATAACGCATAACGCATAACGCATAACGCATAACGCATAACGCATAACGCATAACGCATAACGCATAACGCATAACGCATAACGCATAACGCATAACGCATAACGCATGACGCATAACGCTTAACGCATAACCTCCTAACGCATAACGCATAACGCATAACGCATAACGCATAACGCATAACGCATAACGCATAACGCATAACGCATAACGCATAACGCATAACGCATAACGCTTAACGCATAACCTCCTAACGCATAACGAATAACGCATAACGCATAACGCATAAGGCATAACGCATAACGCATAACGCATAACGCATAACGCATAACGCATAACGCATAACGCATAACACATAACGCATAACGCATAATGCATAACGAATAACGCATAACGCATAACGCATAACGCATAACGCATAACGCAAAGGCATAACGCATAACGCATAACGCATAACGCATAAACGCATAACGCATAACGCATAACGCATAACGCATAACGCATAACGCATAACGCATATCGCATAACGCATAACGCATAACGCATAACGCATAACGCATAACGCATAACGCATAACGCATAACGCATAACGCAAACCGCATAACGCATAACGCATAACGCATAACGCATAACGCATAACGCATAACGCATAACGCATATCGCATAACGCATAACGCATAACGCATAACGCATAACGCATAACGCATAACGCATAACGCATGACGCATAACGCATAACGCATAACGCATAACGCATAACGCATAACGCATAACGCATAACGCATAACGCATAACGCATAACGCATAACGCATAACGCATAACGCATAACGCATAACGCATAACGCATAACGCATAACGCATAACGCATAACGCATAACGCATAACGCATAACGCATAACGCATAACGCATAACGCATAACGCATAACGCATAACGCATAACGCATAACGCATAACGCATAACGCATAACGCATAACGCATAACGCATAACGCATAACGCATAACGCATAACGCATAACGCATAACGCATAACGCATAACGCATAATGCATAACGCTTAACGCTTAACGCATAACGCATAACGCATAACGCATAACGCATAACGCATAACGCATAACGCATAACGCATAACGCATAACGCATGACGCATAACGCATAACGCATAACGCATAACGCATA
>NW_027470506.1:0-36907 GCF_051020765.1 Lasioglossum baleicum
AGTGATTTTCCGGAGCCAGTTGGTATACATACAAATACATCTAGTTGACCTAGAAATATTAAATATTAATTTATTTAGAAATACTAAAAATAAGAAAGACTTCTTAGTGTATGCAAAGAAATAAATAAACTACATATTTATTTTATGGGAATGACATGCGAATTCCAACCTTTATGTATAGCAGTGGTTGCTCATTTTCCTATATCATTTTTAAAGTCATCATAACCAAATACAGCCTTCAAAATTGTTGATAGCATTTTATCTTAGAATAAATTAAGTTCTTTAATTATGTAAATAAAAAATCGTAATTATTATTATGCTTGTAGTTTGCAAACTGCTTAATACGCTGCTTATACGAACCGTGCTACAACTACAAAAGCCCGTCATCATTGTTTTGTCAAATATTTCGTAAATACCGAGATAATAAAAATTTCTATTTATATTGACGAAAGTGACTAAAATATTGTATCGGAATTTTCTAAAGAAAACAAAGTATCGCTTCAAAAGATTGAATTTATTATTTTCAAATTAAACGTATATATGGTATACTTTATATTATACTTAAATTGTTAAAATTATTAATATATGCTAAATAATGCCGTGTACCTCAAAATAATATTCAAGATAATCTTGATAAGACTTTATTTATCAAATATGCACTTTGCAGTTATCTAGTCTCTCTTTAGTCACTTTGTCTTATTTTCAGTATGAACCAAGATATATTTTGAATTTAAATGGCACACATTATATAGATGTGGAATGAATTAGAAAGTAGAATTAGAAAACACGATATAACTAATAAGAACCAATTAAAAACTATCATTTTGTATGAATGGAATAATATAGAGTCGGATTTTACATCAAAAATTGATGACGCCGAATGCCGAAACGATTGAAGGAAGTTACTCTGAAGAAAGGAGACCAAACCAACCAAATATTAATTTTTGATTTCTAGATACTCTTAATAACTTGTGTCAATACTTTTGTCCACGCTAAAAACGTCGAATGAACATGTTTTTGTTGTTATTTCGTATGTTATTTCGTAATCCAACAAGTCTTGAATATAATCTATCGCAGAATATATAACTTATATTTGGAACATGTAGTTATCAGCAATAATGAAATAATTTATAAACTATATTTGCAAGTATCAATAATGTAAAAAGTTATACAAACATTTTCTTTACTACATTATTGAATATTGTTGGCGGACATTGTAATTTATAAGTCCATAAAAAATATATTTGTAGAATTTTCCATAAGGATAAAATAATAATATCCACAAAAAAAGTATATCATGAATGTAATGAAAATTCATTTGAAATCATAGATTTACATCAAATTAAAAATTTAATATAAATATAATATTAAATTAAATTTAAGAATGAACATAATAAAAATAAAAACAAATATAATTTATGTGTATTTGAACAGTTATTTACGGACTTTACAAAGCATTTAATTACTCACGTGTTAATCTAAAAATATGAAACAAATCATAGAAATTAAATAAAAATGAAAAACTTTCAAAAATGATAAAAGGAATAAATAAAAATATATTTAAATATTAATTCTTTTCTACATCAATTCTATTTAACCGTGAACGACATGTGCGATTTTTATACAATGCACCATAGACAAAGTTTACGATAGATGTACATTTAAGACATCTTGTCATTTTCTACGTTACTTGTTTTACATAGAATTAGGATTGTATCATAATTAATGTTCAAAATTAAAATATGTTAAAGCTAAATATGTTCAGCTTTTTATCCAACATATGTCATTTTAAAAAATAATAAAATTGATTCACGGACGATTCTTATATTAACAACTTTTTTTTTTTACAATTATCAAGTTACAAAAGTAAAAGTAGTAAAATATCATTTCAATTTCCTTATTATCTTAATAATCCTTAATTATTAACCCAAACCATTATTTCAAACCTGTTGAAAGAAAATATGGTATGAAATAATTTTTGTTCTTGAGAATATAGAAAATTGTTTAATAATTATTATTCTATTAAATTTGATTTTTAATCATATAGAGTTATAGGCCTATACTTATTAAGTTTTCGCGTTTTTTATGTAGTCAATAATAGCTACTTTGTCGAAAGTTGATCGAAAAATTATAATCATTATATGTTTATACATTTTTAAAATTTGACTCTAAAAATATATTACTATTCAACAATTAATCAATATAGGGTAGTTACATCTTAACATATAATTATAATTATTAAATTGTAAACTTAAATATAAAAATATAAATTTTTAATTACGATTGATCTATCTTATGCTATAGTGCAGACACGGGTATGTAATTTTACAGTAAAACATTGATACTAATAAATAAGCACTGTCCATGAATTAGCAGTATTTTTAAAAAATAATTAATTTCGTATAGTAGACTATGATATTTATACAATTAATAGTATCACATTATAATGAAAATTGTTGCACAGAATTATTATATAATAATAAATTATTATACATTATGTATTGTGTATATATTTTGGAATAGCAAACACGATACGTTAGGTATAGTAAAGAAGAGAATACTTCTATTAGTTTTATAAATGTATTGTTTTTATGATTTTAGAGATTAATTTAAAAATGGGTAATATTTCTTGATTCTAGAATAAAATATCAAAATCATCATGGTAGAGAACAAACTATATATTTATGCTACAGTTCCATCTTTCTCAGGAATTGAACCATTGTTTTGGAATTATTCCGATCATGTCACCCTTGATGACCGTAAGATGGAAAGTAGTTTTATATATATACTTTGTTCATTAGTGTCTGCTATTTCATGGATCATTTATATAGCTTGTTACAACAGCAGAGTCATTGGTTTTATATTAACAAAATTATTAAATCGTTTTGTTATTAGAGATGGATATGTTAAAGTTGGTAAGAAATACATACTGTATATTAATATTGATATATTTATAAATTAATTAGAAGTTAATAATAATTTTTTTATATCTATAGAAATAATTATTATTACATATTCATAAATGTGTTGTTCATTTTTAGGGTCTTTTACTTTAAGTACATTAAGTGGAAAAATAGAGTTTAGGGATATAGTTTATATCACAACAGAATACAGTCTCAGAGTACAAGATGGTTGGTTTATATTTAGGTGGTGGAGGAGTTATGTTCCCAAAGATGTATCTGATGGTATTTTATAGCAAGTAAATTATTTAATATTCATTTGATAGTATAATGCATAAATTTATATATTAATTTTTAATAATATTTTTGCTTAGATTTTTCACATTCGGATACGCGACTTTCAGTTATGTTAAATGGTTTTGAACTGGATGTTTATTTATAATCGCTGCCAGCTATATGCACAATTAGAAAAAACATTTTGTCTTACACCACAAATGTTTTCTAACGAGGAAAATTATTATAATAAGAGTGACGATCGTGATGCAGAGTCATTCAGTAATACTGCTCATGAAACACGGCAACAGATAAACGCAATGGATGTTTCACGTCATGTTGATAATATTAGGAAAAAAGAAGCTCATGTTATAGTTCGGACATGGGAAATTGGATGTTTGCACAATTAGTATATAAATAATTTCTTAATGTTTTTCCATTTAAAGTTATTTAAAATGTTCTAATATTTTAGGGAAGATTGGTATTTGATAAACGGTTAATACCAACAACCTTATTAATAACTGTGGAAGAAACGCATTTTGTACATTCTACGAAACGGACAGCGTCTCGGTACGATCATTTTATGCATTTTACAAAATGTAAAACTGAAAATTTCAAAGTTACTTTAGCACCTAGTCCGAAGTATACTGGGATGGTGGATGATCTGCCTAGATGTATGGGAGAGGTATGCGATGTATAAGTTCAAAGAACATGAAAGTTTATTATTATATGGACGAACTTGGATTTGGCCCTGAACATCTACAACTGATCCAGTTAGTAAATTGAGATATTAGTTGAAGCTATGCCACCAATATGGGGTACTGATATTAAATGCGGGAATGGCACTGATTTTAGTTATGGACCTTGGGCTGATGGACGAAAAGAACAATTATTTACACTTTTTTTTCCTACTGATTACCAACCATTGAATGATACAAAAAATCCTGTCACAGGAGAAAAAAGACAACTTCAATCATTTGATGTTAGATTGTCAACATTGAGTGTTGACCACCACGCGACGCCGTCACTCTCTGGGCCGCGATCCCCTATGCAGCCGGGCCCTCACCCGACTACCCCGCCCCCCGGCGTAAAGGCAACTGACTTGCTCCACCATCAGAGGCTCTTCGCCGGATGTTATCCGGGTCACTCATCGGACTATCGTCCAGCCTGCGACGCGCTCGCCGAAACCGCCTTCCTGTGCGGGAGCGGGTCTTGCTCCGTTCTTCTCGAACCCGCTCCGCGGCCTCCTTCTGCAGTATCACTTGCTCGCAGAAGGAGGCAATCGCTCGCCAATTCGTGGTTGCATAGAAGGCTGTGCATTTTTTGGAAATAACTGAAATGGGCCTACATTTTTTAAACCAAGTTACCATGATTTTCAAGATGACATAAATATTGCTGCATACAGGTATAAATTGCATACAGGGATAAAATGCTGAGCACGTCATTTTTTACTGCTCGTACATATGCTTCAGAATTAACGAATCTGGAAAGAAAAAGGATTTGGGCAATCTTTGTTACACAATGGTCAACTAGTATTTCATACATCGCCTTATAATTTACAAGATCTATCTTTACAAGACTACCCTTTTACTGGAGTAAAAGTAACTGCTACGCAAGATAAATCGCAAACTTCAAAAAAGGAGTTGAGCAACCAAGGTCCGTGACAGATCATAATAACGAAGAAACTAGTAGTACAAAATTAATTGCTGCATCCGCAAGTCCATTCGCATGCAGTGATGAATGGAAACAACTCGACAGAAGATTTTTTTACACATCGATGCGGTAATTTTGGGAATAGCTTTGAAGCAACTTTTTTAAATGATTTGATTAATTTTTTTAATATTGCATGTGTAGTTTCATAAATACGCTAAATTTCGAACTTATAATATGTCTATTAATACTTAGAATTCAGAACGTAAAAATTTAAACGAAAATTATGCATATTAATATTAGGAAAGGAATGTTAACTTATATATCATTTATACTGCTATCTGTCAATGTAATTTCTTAGTGTATCTTATGTTTCAGTGGGTTATGTCTCCATGGCAATTTTTTGCTTCTTGTAAGCTTATCCTTTTGATATAAAAAATAATCTTATTTTTAAACATTTATTTCTAATATACTATATTTAATATCATTATAGAAATAAGTACCATAACCATTATCATATTTCACAGAGTAGACATTTATTTTTTATGTACATTGCATTCAGAAATATTATCTTTCTATCTTTTTCCTTGCAGTGGAAGCAGTGTAAAAGACGTACCATATTCCCGACTAATGGATGCTAGTTCTGTTGTACAGTTACTACAAAAATTAGATTCAGATTCAAAATTACATACAGAACGATGTAAATCAATTTTAAGTGTTCTCGAAATCGAAACTGTTCCAAAATGTAGGGCATCTGATTCTAAGTTAGCAGTTGACTATTTTAATGCATCGGATATCGAACCATTTGAATCAAATAGTCCACAGTCATTGCCAGTGGTATTTACAGAAATTAATTTTTCTGACTCAATTCAAACAAGTATAAAAACAGTTGATGGCATCATCATTTCTGATTCCCGTCACTCAATATATGTAAAATCACAGTCGGAAGAAGAATTAAAACAAGAGGTAAAATTAATCAATTAACGTGAGTAAATTGCGTTATATAAATTATATATAAATATATAATTTACAAATGCAATAAAGTATGCTCTTCTATATTTAATACAGTTTATACTTACAGGTACAACGGACAGTATCTATGTCTTCAGAAAATCATTCAGAAGCTTCCTACTCTGCTGATGAAGACACGAGTCATGGATTTAAGTTGTACATCAAGTTTGCGTCAATCTATTGTCGGATCTGCCACAGTATTAAATCGTAATGATAGTATGAAAAAGAAATTCTTCTCGGATTTATGTATTGTAGAAAGCTCGACAAATGTAAATGTTTCCACATCTCAGAATGCGCATACTTTAGAGAGTCGTTAGGTACGAAACGAAGTCCTAGAGTAAATCGAATTATCAATTTTCAAAATGATGCTGATTTAAACGGCGGAGACGGTGCACTACGTGATTCAATGGATAGTCATTCTGTTTCTTCCACAAGTTTCATATCCGCTGTATCGTCACAAGAAGATGTTACTCTTGTAAATTTGCACATGCAAGTAAATAAACCTATTGTTGATTCTCCACTTCTAATGTCAAGTTACGTTAATCATTTAACTTAGGTAGTTCCAAATATATAAATTTCAAATTTTCAATGTTTCTAATAAACATAATTTGTAAGTATAATAATATATAAATAATATATATATATAATATATATATATATATATATATAAATAATTTTAGATACGTTACTTAAATTGGAGTCAATTATCGATACCAGCAGAAAATGCTGCATTCACTACACCACTTTTTCAGCGAACCGAGGATGGTAGGTTAATTTGTGTTTGTGGGAGATATGTACCAAAATTTGAAACAGTCACTGAAGGATTTACATCATTAAAAATGACTACAATATCTAATGGTTCACCTGCAGCAAATTCAACTAATGAAACTCCTACACATCCATATCTTTGGGATAGTACAACTGTTAATCATATGGAAAGTATAATGTGCATACAATATTTTTATGTTCTTACTAAATAATTATCATAAATACATTTCCCCGATCGCGTGCGCGCGCGTATGTGTGTGTGTTAACGTAATTGACGATTGTGCTATTATACTAAAGAGAAGAAAGATCATACAACTCATAATAAGGAAGAGTTGTTAACTGTGCAACATGAAAATGGCTCGCGAACGATGGTTATTGTAATGTTTAAGGGAGATGTAGATATTGTGATAAGTCCTATGGTACTAGAATCTTTGCAACGTTTCATCGGTGCTATTATATGGACTTTAGATACTTTACATCCATTAAGAATTTTAAATCATCTGCATCATGAATGCATTGGAAAAGTTGAAGATGCTAATATCTTAAGGCAAGACCAAGGTTTATCCTACTGGAGTCAAGTATAAACTAGTTCAAAACGATCCACCGCTGAAAGAAATATTAAGAATGTGCAATGTGACGATAAACGTTAGTTCGATTACATTCAATTCTTTTTCATCAATAACATGTATATTTGTTAACATTCTTGATTAATAATATGTAAAATTGCAGGGCAAACAAACGTGTATGAAGAAATCGTTTAACTTATGTTGTATATACTATATATGTAATACATATAATATATTAAATACTCGCATTATATGTATGACATATGTAATACATATATATTGCATATAGACCACACGTGAGTCTAGAGAGAGAGAATCTATATATCGATTAACTCACAAACATTCACCGATTTTAAAGCACTTTCTATCCGGCTTTTCGAGAAGTCAAAACACGATTGCTTCGAGGACGAGACACGAGTGCCGGATTACACAAGATAAGAATGGAAATCGCAATTCTAACTGATAAATACGTTGCTATCGGAGAAAACATGTTGTGACTGTTGTTGTTAAAGAAAATGGAAGTGTTACGTTGTTATAAAACGGCGCGAACGTCCGTAGAGAAGGGAAGAATGTTAGGCACATCTTCGAAACAGGTATAAGGGATGACGATGTCGATGAGAGAGATAAAAGAAAAAGAAAAAAAAAAAGAAATAACGAAGCATGTCGATTATGCCATAACTATTGTATCTCTATCTACTACTGTTAAACACCTAAAGACACGCGTAAGCTTCTACACATTTTCCAGTCAACGTGAGATCTCGAAACGAGAATTTCTTTTCACCGTCTGCGCATCCACGGCTCAGACACCGATCAAACTTAAGTAATCACGATTTCACGCGGTCGAAAAGCGATATATACCTTATAAACTCGATATTGCACGTTTCTATTCAACCTATCGATTTTTCTTCGAACGAACGTGAATTTCATTCAGAAAATTCGCATCGACAAACAGGTCTCTCTATTGAGCTCGCAAACTTCTCCCTCTCTCTTTTTTCCTTCCATCACTCAACAATTAGCCAGATAGGCCATGCGCTTTAATCCGTGTCGAGATACGTGAACCGAGGACCTCTAAATCGGTCAAGTAACCCCTTCGCTCTACGATTTCTAGCGTAACTACGAGAGTTTAACGTAACTGAAATACATCGGCGAAAACGAAGGTTGTTTACGTTCGACCTTGTATCATAGGCGAAGGGGTTAACACCTAATTTCGATCGATGCATGAGACGATACACCGGTCCATAGTCGCATTCATCGTTGAAAAAATGAATTTCGCACCGTTGATCTTCGAACAGGATAATTCAAAGTACGTTCCAGCGTGAGTGATTGTTTCTTTTGAAATTACCGGTTCGAATCACTGTGTTTCTTCAGTAGCTTTAACGGATGGACCACCTCGGTCGATAGCGATCGAAATTGCTAGAAAGCGAGCCGAGGCAAAAATCCTAGAGAATAGATTTAACCATTGTGAACCTAATAGTCACGAACACGAAATAGCGGCCTTACCGATGATTTTTAGCCTCGTACTCGTCATCTCCGAAGACTCTCGTAACCCCGTAAGTTATAGACTAGCCCTCACACGAACGATCGGCTTCGTTTCGCTAATTTCACCCGAGATTCGTGTCCCTCGCATTCTTATTCCCTGCCAGGAGGCTTCCGATCGACCAATCATCGTCGTTTTATCCTAGATACCCTCGTTTCGCCTCCCACTAACGTGATGTGACAAACAATTTTTATAAGTCTAGTAATAGAGCGTGGAAACCGGTAAATAGAAACCCGTTGGCCGAGTATAAGCATATCAGTATCGTCATCGAACAAGTGATTTCCCTTTTCAATAGCGACGGGGTTTTCGTATATGTATTCCATGGGAAAAAGCGGTAAACGCGACTTCCGTGCTAGTCGCGTTTTCGAAAATTCTTTGGCACAGAAAGCTGCAATATTTTGCTGATCGATCGACCAGTGTCGTTTCAATTGAAGACACAACGAAAAACTACTTGCCGTTCCTCTCTCTCAATTACGCCCATCCAACACGAAGAGATTCCTCGAGATATCTCGGCACTCGTTTGATTATGCAACCGAAGTTTCGTTGCTGTCGCGTACTTTGTTACGAGTATCCTCGTTGCTCGTTCGGTTAAGGTTGATTTTTACATCGAATCCGACGGAGTGTACAAATTACAAGAGCATGGACCATCAAAACGGATTCGTACCCCATTTATTGCGTTCTGTGCCGTCGTTTCACCGCCGTTTCGAACGAGGCAGCAATCGTCGCAATATTAGCAACGGATTTAATCGTGTCACGCATCAGACGACAAGTATTGTACGCGATGAAAGGGGCTCGCCTCGCGGCGACCGCGCCGTTCCCCGAGCTTAAGCTCTACACCGGCTTCGCGAAAGGTGTTAGGCCTACTTTCTACTTCCACCACTGCCGGGGAACCCGTGTGTAGGTGTTGGACACGAAGCTTGGAAAAACCCTGCCCTCCCCGTAGGGAATCATTGGACATGTTGGACCTACCCTTTCGGGAGACATCTCACTTGGCCGAGCCTCCAGGGTGTCTAGCATTCTGGAGCTTCGGTACCAGCAGGCGCCACGTGGAGGCGGAGCTGCCAGCTTTTTTACTTGGTCCCGGCAGGTTGGCGGCGGCCGATGATCCTGCACCGTCACGGTATCTATTTGCAGATACCGCCTGCGTTGACGGTCGCAGGTCACTTACCTCCTGTGTCCTTGGGTGTCATCCTCCGTAGTCCTGGGGGTTGCTGCGTCCTTCTGCTTCTTGTACACGTCCATGTTGTGCTGCTTCCTCCTTTAGCAGCGGTTTCTTCCATGTCCTGTGGATCCTGCTATTCGGGAACTTCTTCTTGGTCCTCGTCTTTGGTCCTCTTCATCGTTGTCTTCTTCCTCATCACCACTTCCTCTTCTTCCATCACCACCGCGTGTTGTTCTTGATCTTCGTTGGCGCTCTTCTTCCTGCCATTTCACCTCCTTTTACAGGAAAACTCCATGGGCGAACCTGCGAAAGTGAGGGAACACGGTCCTCGATACTAAGTTTCTCGGCTCTATCGGCCATCTGAATTGGTGGCCGTCGAGGCATTCCTTGAGCGCTCGGCGCTCACGATGGTAAAGGGCCAATTCTTCTATTACATGCCTCGCTGTCTCCTCCTCGCCGCACTCGCACATCTCCGTGTCGCTGCGTCCGAAGTACTTCAACTTACTGTTGAAGTCTCCGTGGCCGCTCAGGAACTGCGTTACGTGGTGGTCGAGGTGGATCCAGGGGCTCTTCATTCTATCGCCGACGTTGTCGAAGAGCTTGTATGTGGTTCGCCCCTTATCGGAGGTTCGCCACCGCTCCTGCCAAGTTGCCATGGCTTCTTCCATTAGACGTCGTTTTTCTTCGGTTGTGTCCTCGTTTCCTCTTCTTGCGAGATACAGCTTGGCACGCATTTGCACTATCAGGTCGATAGGGATTTCGCCTGCGATCACTTGTAGAGCCTATGTGGACACCGTCCGGTACCCCTTCGTTATCTAAAGCAGAGCCATCCTCTGCGATCTCTCAAGGATTTTCTTGGTTTTCTTGTTCAACAGGTCGCTCCATCCGGCCGCCGCATACGTGGTTATCGGAAGATAGAGCCCCTTGTACATCGTACTGAGAGCTCCATGTCCGAGTCCCCAATTCGCTTTGGCCACCTTCACTAGGCTGTTGAACACGTTTCTGCACTTGTGCGCTGTTTCGTGCATGTGCTTGTCGAGCTTGAGGCCTCGCTCAAAATGGACGCCCAGATACTTTATCGATGGGCGCATCCTAATGCTTCGTCCGTTGATGCGTATTGTTGGTGGGCGTTCGGCGTCGAGCTTCCCTCTCACCAGCAGCATCTCCGTCTTCTCGGCCGTGACCGCTTCCTGCCCCTTCAGTCGCAGATCTTCTCTTGAGTTACCACCCACGACGATGATGACATCATCCGCGTACGCGATTGCTTCGCAATTCACGTCTGCGGACGCCAGCCGCGCCAGCAAGTCATCGAACACTAGGTTCCAGAAACTGGGACCGAGTATCGAGCCTTGTGGGCAGCCTTTCGTCACGGGCTTTTCGACAGTCCCGTACTTTCCCGAAAGATGCACTTTCCTGTTCGTGAAGTAGCTCTGCACTAGCTTATACAAGTTTCGCGCACAGCTCCTCCTCTTCAGTTCGTGCAGCATGCAGGGCCACCACACGTTGTCGAAGGCACCCGAGATATCGAGCGCGACCGCAAGTGTGTATTTCCACTCCTTCATCTCGTCGACCGTTCTTCTGAGCTTGACGATCGCGTCCTCAGTCGACTTTCCGGGCTGAAACCCGTACTGTCGATCCGAGGAGAGGTCGTGTTCGACGAGGAGTGGGGCCATCCTCTTCGCCATCAGGCCTGTACGTCTTCGGGCTACTCTTGTCTCGGTCCGGTCCTTTCGGTATGGTAACTACGTTGCCGATTTTCCAGCGCTTCGGGAATACTCCCCACTCCAAGCACGCGTTGAAGACCCTGAGGAGCACATTGTTCAGGCATCCCCAGGCTCACTGAATTACCTCGGCCTCGATTTGGTCGGGATCGGGGCACTTTCCCTTTCTTAGACGCGCGATTACGCAGCTAAGTTCTTCTTGCGTGAATGGAGGTCTGTCCGCTGTCTCCGGGAGGTTCTTCGAGTCCTCGCGGATCTCCAGCTGCTCGAGCGTGTCTGCTCCCGCGTCGTCATCAGGGACTAGTGCGGTAAGCAGGGCCGCGGCAGTGGGTCTCCAGTCCGAGATCCACTGGGGATCTCCGTGCGGCGTGCGTATCGCGCACGTGGCCTCTTCTCTCTTCAGTTTCCCGAGGGCAGTCTTGTAGACGATTCCCCAGGGCTCTCTATTTCCTTCGATGGTGACGAACTGATGCCAGTTCTGGATCTTCGCGTTCGTCACCATTCTAGAGTATTTCTTTCGCAGGTCGCGATACCGCTGTTTCTGCCTTTCCCTCGATGCGGGGTCCTTAGTACCCTGATAAGTTCTTCTCGCCGTGTAGGCTTCCCTTTTAGCCCGTGTGAGTTCTTCGGTCCACCACGGGATGGACCTCTCGTGCCATTTCTTCTTCGGAATGGCCGCGTCGCAGGCTTTGGTAAGGACCAGCTTCAGCTCTGCGGCCATTTCCTCCACGTCTTCTTCTCTGTTTATCCTAATATCTTCCAGTTTCCTCTTCTCGTCAATTATGACTTGCTGGAACTTTTCCCACTTGGCATTCTTGGTGTTGTAGCGTGGTGGTAGTGGTGGTGGCGGCGTTTTCCTTTTCTTGCGGTTAAGTCGCGTCTCTAGTATTCTGTGGTCACTGGAGGTTCCGTCCTCGTGCACTTTCCATTCGTGCACGAGCGGTAGTGCCTCCGGTGATACGAGCGTCACGTCGATGTTCGACTTTCCACGAGTCGTCTCGAACGTTGTTACATCGCACGGCTGGTTAAGCACCACCAGGCCGTGCTGAGCAATCAGGCCATCGAGAAGCTCGCCGCGCTCGTCGAGCACCATGCTGAACCATAGGGGCGACTTCGCGTTGACGTCCGCTCCGACGATGACCCACGCATCAGACGACAGGACGATCATCCACGGTGAGACCGAGTAAAAAAAAATCGCTTTGTTCAGTGGACCCCAAGTCAGATTAGTAAGATAAAAAGGAGCGCGATCGAACATAGCGTGACCGAAATTTTGAGGCCAAGAATAAGGAGGAAAGAGGAAGAGAAAAGGGAAAGGAAAGGATCGTTCCGTGACATCGCAATTATAGGTATGATAACTTGTACGGGAGGTATAAGCGACTATACCCCCTTTATATGTATACTCGGGCGTGTACTCGTCTATGTACAGATCGAAAAGGGTCATCGCAAGTGATAAAGAAGAAGGAGAGAAAAAAAGAAAGGAAAATAATATGGGACGAGGCTACGGCCTCTCTCGAGTGTCCTCGTTCGTGCTTTTTCGTCTTCACCATCGAACATATTAGCGACAAGGGAGAAGACAACCTTAAGAACATCAGCAGAGAAGTAAGTTTAGCAAGGATATATCTCGCCAAAAAGGAGATCTTTTTTCGAAGGCCTCGAGACAATAAGAAGCATTGTGTTTGTGTCAGCGTACACTTTTAATGGCAGAAGAACACAAGATTATATGAATGATAAGGTAAAATTATTAAGAAAAGAGGGAAAAATAACATGGTAACATTGATGAGCAGTGAGAGGGGATAATCGAAGCGCGCGAGTTCCGAGATAGACGAGGGAAGACGAAGAGCGGGAGGCGTAGCTGACGACGGAAACGATCATGTAGTTTCGCGAATTTTTCAATGCACATACATTTTTATGGTGCGAATGACGTCGACCAATCATCACGCGGAACGCGCGAACCGATGGCTTTTACGGAACATAGGTGGCATGTGATTGTATGTTGTTTCAAATAAAACATTGTTGCTTTGTATACTACGTACGGTTATCGCAGTTCTCATTTCTCCGTCATTGTTATCCTGGTATAATTGTAACGAATCCTCTTTTTAACATCCTACCAACTTCTATCATCTACCCTAAGTCGGTTCAATTTCAAAGCTTGAAAAGAAATTGCAAAATTCAGAAAGGATACTTAAATACTTAAGAGTACTTATATTTTAGTTTCCGGTCAGAAATTCACGGTGGTCCACCGATTTGAAATGTGCTATGCATATTCCAGACCATACAATTGGAATGATTAGATTCATTATTTGAAAATGCAACTCTTTCACGCCAAAAATTAAGTATTTAAATGTCTGAAAAAATTCATTGCTAAAGATGAAGCGTAATTTAGAGACAGAGATAATTTGTTGCAAAAATGAAGGTGAATATGATAGCGATAAATTCAAAGTTTGATATAAAAACAGAGAAATAACAATTCAATACAGCTGAGCATGTAAATCTTACACTTATGAAGAAGATAAGGTCAATGATACATGCAGCAAATCTAAATAATTAGATTTTGCTGTAGAAATTTTTGAAACACTTGCACTGAAGCTCAACATCTGTCTTGGATGTAATACCTTCTGGAAGATGGAGTCGATGCAAGCTAGATCTCGATAAATTCCATGCTTTTTTTTGAACAATTTTATGCTTTTATTTATCAAGATTTAATTATAAATTTGATATTTTCAATAACAACATATGCAACGATTTCTTCGAAATTTAACATCAGGTTAATCAAATGATGTTAATTAAATTCAACAAAGTAATGATAAATAGTCATATGATGCTCTGAAGATTTGTTTCATTAAACAGTGTTGACAATTAAACAGTGTTTCATTTTCAGCGTTTCATTATTAAACTTTGTATGCCTGGAAATGCGCATATTTGAAAAAAATTTGTCATAAGAAACATTTGTTTCTTTATGATGCTATTAGATAGCTACGCATAAAACTGAGTAGGATAATTGATCACATAGTACATAATTTTAAGTAGCAGGCCGTGTCTTATATGACAAGGTTAATATTTCAATCCTAGGTGTTGGATATATATAAGAAAGGAGTGTTTACCGAGGACTTGCGAGAAAAACTCCGAACCTCCTTTAACCTGGAAACCATCCGGCAGTGAGACCGAGAACGACGGTTACTACTATTCTATTAAGATTTCAAACAATTTTCAATTAATATAATTAACACTTTTCTATTAATATAAATTGCAATATCACAGTTTAAGGTAAAATTTTTAGAATTTCATCCAAACGAGGGCATTGGCACTTTAATTTCAACGAATTTCATTAAAATTATTTCATTAATATATTATTTTAATTAAAATACTTTCTGGAGTCTTCATCTTTTCAAAAAACAAAAAAATGCTAACGTGTTTCAAAATATAAACATAGTTTCTCGAAAGTGTAAATGTGTAAATGGCTGTCCGCTTCTCCGCGTTCTTACTTGCTTGTAAAGAATCTACTTCAATCGGATAAATTTTCAATCCTCAAAAAAGTAATTGGCGCTATTTGTTATATGAAATTCATAAATTACGTGAAAATTATAACGTGGCTCATGAATAGAAGGTCTTCAACTGTTTGCTACCATAGATAATGCTACACTTATTGAACCAATCAAAACGATTCGTTCAGTATTTATAGTTTTGTCATTACTGAAATCGTTAATTTTGCTGAAATTACCCGCATCCAGAGAGAAACGTAATTATGCACGCCTATTTATTTTCATTCTGCCACACTATTTATTATTGTTATTAATCATTATTTATGCACACCGTGTTTAGAAACTCATTACGGTAGTCTAGCATTAATCATAATTAATACCGCACCGTACCAATGTTAGGAACGAAATATTTATTTGAAAGAAATTATTTTCTTCGAAACAATGCGATGAGAAAAATGGTTCGAATCGAAAATCATTTCATATTCGATCTAGAACAAGTTGCATTGCACGATATAGCAAACCGCAAACCTCTTTTCACTGACAACTGAAACGCAAATAAATTAAAAAATTGCACGATACGGTTTAAAAAAGTTAAAATAACTTTTAGCAAAATGAAATCTTTAAACAATATTTTGCATTTCAAATATTACGTAATTCATTTCCGTTCAAACTATTTTCCAGATAAGTTATCGGAAATTTCTAATCAATCCGTATCCTATCATATCAGTTTTCTATTTACCGAATATCTTCCGCACTTAAATATCATCTCGTACGATAGTAATCTATGTAAAAAACAAATATATAGATTACTAATTATCTAGAGAGGCATAGAAAACAATCGTGTATGTGTTCGATGATTAGGTAGCTATTAGGGATGTGTAATTTAGTTGTTAAAGATAGGTGGATGGTTGATTAACAGTGGCTTCAAAAGAGTCGGGGGGCGAGTCGAATCTGTCCATCAACGGCAGCCATTAAGAAGTTAATTGACGTGGACGATGGATGATTACCACCGGTAGCCGCTGGGAAGGGTCTGCTGGATGACCCAATGTACGTTTATCACCCTTGACCACTAAGAATGTAAACTGGTCCCGCAACACCTATGCCAGTCGATACTACACAGAGTATCGTAGGAAAGAGAAAAGTGTACGTAAAACCGAGTTACTGATTTATCCGATATCAGACGTTCTAATTAAATATCTGTCGCCTGGATTTAAATAGTCTCGAAACAGATGGAAGAAATTACGGTAACGGAAAATAGTGTAATACAAATTGCTCTAACTTTGTTCAGAGTTAGTACTGCCATTGAGTATTATTTAGAATAAATATTTATTCCATTTAAATAGCCTTGAAACAGGTGAACGAAATTATAGCAGGCGAAAGCAGCGTAATTTTTAAAATTGTATTAATTTTGTTTCATCAAAGTTACCACCGTCACCGAGTATTATATAGTAATAATAGGTAATTGTTGAAATAATTCAGTAATATAATACGGTAAAAATTTATTAGATTTAATGTGATATCAATAATGCTGGTTTCTATAGTATTAATTTTCGATACGTAATAGTGATTTTTATGTTTCTATGAACCATTATGTAGCCTCCAAGATAATCCTACATCATTTGAGTAGAGAACTGTGAAGAATACAAATAAATCAAGAAGGAATTAGTATATATATATATATATATATCTATAATTAATTGAGACTAAATTAGTATCAGTAAAAATGCAAACGCCTACAACCATATCTCGCGCCAAAAACAGAAAATTTTACGCATTGAATTTAATTTGAAGGAAAGTAAAAGCAGGAAGAGATCGCTTTCTGCTAAAAAAAAAACTACTACGTTAAACGAAACAAAATAAAATATGAATTTATGATTTCGTAAGGAGATCAATTAGTTCTCATAAATATAGAATAGGAATTACAGACGAATATATATAATTATATAATATAATGATATTTATATTACCGTGACGTTTTTTCTAAATAAAGAGAGAGAAAAATTATTGATTTTGAAAAAGACCCACTTACTCTGTCGACTTAAATATCGGCGGAAATATTGGCCGAATTGTTAAGATATATACACATGCGCGAGTGAAAGAAGGTTCAATAATTTAATCGAATTAAAAGATTAATGAATTATTAATGAAAATTCATGGAAACTATACATACGAGCAATGGAATATATCCAATTGGAAAAGAGTAAAAAATAAATGCAAAGTCTCATCGAATATTAATAAAATATTTCATATAACATATAGTATAATACATTAGGAAATTATAATTTTTTCCTGTTATGCAAACACCTTATCCAATTAGGATCAGCTCGTGTTTCAATTTATATATTGCTTTCGTCCTTTTATTTATAGCATAAGAACGAATAGTTTAGGTAATTTGAATTTTTATTTCATATACAGATCTTTCTCTAGTATTTAGAATAGGTGTGTGAAATTTAAATATTTTATTTTTCGGCGTAATAAAATTGTTACTGTGCAAAATTGTTAAATTATTGTTATCCATTATTACTAACAAATTACTGACTATTTTATTCCCAAACTTCGCAACCGAACTTCACGTTTATTTCTCTCCTACCAACAGTCAAATTTTCTGAGAAAAACCTCGTACACCTATTTACTACCTCTCCTAAAATTTTTCTCCGAAATTATTCCGACATGTAAATTGCTCTAACATAAGCACAACACGGATTAATTTGAAAGGCAAAAACGAAAGGAAACAATAATATAATCTTTCGTATACTATTGATGAAAATATAACGGCAAGTAAGTATCATTCAATTTGGCAAAAAACATAATGCCAAAAATAGTACATACACATATAAAGGATCAATGTAGAGTATTATACCCGAGTGTTCGCCAAGCCAACAGCGTGAATTTACATTCATCTGGAGGCAGCAAGATTCGAGTTAGCCATGATGGTACACGATCCTATGGCGACCGATCCCGGTGAAATTAATCTTGGGCAACTGGTTTGATCGCACGAGAGGTGGACTGCTTCGATATCGAAGTTCAGGCATATCCACCACTCGCTCTACCGTTTTACACACGCTCCGAAATCGTTCCCGAGGAACACCATTGGTCGATCATCCTTCGTCACCTCTGCGAACTATCAATCCCATTGAAAACCGCTAATTAATTCGCGAACGACGATTTCTCTGGTTGCTATCGGTTGGAACACGATGTAATCCGAGATAACAGAGATAAAGTCCAGTTTAAGTGCACAGTTCAGGAGTTTGCACGTCGAAGGAATGCGGATCAGATCTGTCACACTGGGATGACCTACTCATCGTGATGACGAATTACACGAATGCTTGTCATTCGTTGGAGGTGTCACACTTGCAACTAGAATTATATCGCACCGAGTAGAACAAGTTGTGCGAATTTGATTCGATTACGATAGAGACTGTTTTTGATACCGATGAAATATTTCGTAATGATTTCAGAGTCTATATCACTAGTAATTGTACAACGTAATGACAAAGAAAAGGGAAATGCACCACGTTAATCACAGATTTGGTAAATGCTAGTTGGTAAATATTATAGCGAGTAGTAATGATTTGTTTTATTATCAACGTGATCGTCCACATTCTCGCAAACAGTGAAGTAGGGCGCTGATTAGGAGTAAAAAATTAATGCTAATTATTAAACAGGAAATGAAAAGTTGTAACTTGTCCTACAATGACATCGAAAATGAAGATAACATAGTCAGGACGTTCCTGTTCTATTCTGAACCATGTCGAGACACGCTTCTTGATTAAAATACAGAAATTTATTCTCGAAATAGTCAGACAGATAGCAGCAGCGATACAGATAGCAAGGATAATATTTCCTGTGATTGTATCGACGAGGATAATTATTGGAATATTCTTATTATTACTTTTCTCTTCTCCTTGGCATACCACGCAGAATGTTTCCCATTATTATTTTTGTTATTATTGTGACAAATTGTAGGACTTTTAGGATATGACCTGAAAGGTTCCAAATCTGGTGAGAGAATTTTTCCTATCAGGGAAGAAAATTGAAATTCACCAGCTGTCAAAGAGACAAACCTAAACTTCAAACCTCCAAACCTAACTTCGCGTTTATTTCTCTTCCAGCAACCCTGAAATTTTCTGAGAAAACCCTCGTAATGATGTTCCCTGCTCCCTTCGGTTATTTTACAAAATAATGCGTTTAATCCTTGTGACTATAATTTTATTGCTTCACGCTTCAATTTACCCGGCTTCCTTTCCAACGATATTGAATTATGAGATATTTTCTGTCACAGTACAGTTCAGAGACGAAGATGATAAACACATGTCGTATGATATCCGATTACTTTCTATATTCAACGATAAAAGCTTATCCTCTAAATCACGAACTTGGACGACTGCCGTCTGCAGATTAAGGAGTTACGACAGTTGCTCCAGTTTCAGAGGGGGACGAGATGATTCTGATCTTCGATTACAGCGTTTCACTTACCGAAAGAGAATGCTTGTTTCTTCCGACGTTCCAAGCAACCTCTTCTTCGAACAACGATACAACAGTGTATCGCCATTTATTCGACCTGAACCAGCTTACAATTAGTCACGTGTCTATGCTAACATCCTCGATTCGACAGCAATCTTGATATAGCGCAATTTTATTAACTCGATTTAGCTTACCAGAGATTATTTCCAAAGGCTGTGTTTTATACAAGGTTACGATATGTAAGTTCCAGAAATCGAGTACTTCGAATAGTTCCAACACGTTTTAGATGAAAAGATTCGGATAGTTTATCAAAAGGATACTCACCATTTTTCGTGACACATGTAAGAGATATTGGAAAATTCCTGCTGCAGAAATGCAGGCTTCCATCCGTCGTATTAGCGATTGTCAAACTGTTTCAAACGATTACATTTGTATTTGAAATCTATTCGAGTGCAAATGGTTAACGCCCTTTATTTTTTATCCGGAATTTACTTCGACTAAAGAATACTTAAATAACTTACTAAGAATAATTTGAATAAACAAAGGAAGAAAGAAATTCGTTTAAAGTTTTATTTACCCTACTACTGCACTTTGTAATTTCTAACCCATTGCACTCGACGATCTTTTCGTTAGAGAACAATAGTAACACGAAAACTTTTTCCCATAAAGACGACAAGATTTTAAAACCGGTAGATAAGAAATCGTACAGAAATAAAGACGAAGAATTATTTTATTTTGATACTCCACGTATCATTTACTGTATAATTTTAAATTTTACATATTAATTAATATCGATTTTTAAAATTTATTATCGAGTCATACTCGAGATAGAACCGCAAAGGGTTAACAAAGGGTTAAAGATCGGTAGTCGAAGGGTGGATGCAATCCAGAATCCACCCTGTTCCGCGAAACAGAGAGAAAAATATCGCGGGAAAGAGCTGGGAAAATTTGTAAGCCAATGGAGAATCGAAACGGAGGATTTGGGCTCGACTAATCAGTTTCAGCTGACCGAGGGTCGGGAGTGGAAAATATGGGGTATCGACGGGGGTAGTTTTTCGAGCAAGTTAAGTGGGCCAGTGGTTGTACAATGCGGTCGTAAACAAAAAAATGCATTGTCATGTGGTCTTAACTAGCGTAGATATGGTCGATCAGTGTGAGCCGCGTATTATTCGCGACGTATACACACATTGCCGCTATACCGAATAACGAGTTGCAAAATAAAGGGTTGGGGAGGGGAAGAAGAAAGAAAGATCGCCATCCCGAAAAAAATGCAGGTTATACAGGAAATGGATATTGAAACGTGTATTTGTTAAAAAAAGGAACGTAGACCGGATATTGAAATATGTTTTCACGAGACTGATTTCGGTCGCCGCGTTCGGTCATGAACAAAGCAAACAAATCACTAAGTAATGCAAAACATTTTCAATGTTTGAAATGGCATATAACGCTGCCCTCTTTCGTTCGCGATCTGAATAGCGCAGATTATGTTTGGCATACGTGTCATAGTCGGTGAAAAAATCCCGATACCTAATACTTTCCTTTAGTTCCCCACTTTTCCCAATTGATATTCCAATGTAAAGATAGTACTTTCTTAGGAAATAAATAAGAGCGTTTCGTAACACGACAAATATTTTGACGAGTTTATATCGTTGATTAAACTTTTTTTGACAGCGATACCGATGAGAAATCTTTTTTCTTCTCTTCTTTTTTTATGTATTAGCAAGAAAAATGACAAGAAAATAAATTATTCGCTCCTCTCATAGAATATTTCGTCTTCATACCAAACAATTTTTGTCCTAACAAATTATTTCTTTTCTATATACACCAATATAATAATCGAATTTTCCCTGTTTAATATTAAAAATATCAGAGTATGTTGTTTAATATATGTGAAGGCCATTATAAATTGTCGTCTCTAAACGATAGTCCGATATCTGAAATACCGTGCGATATTTAAATATACGATGCTTTAAATTCTCCAAAAAATGTTTCTAATTAATATATATCTATTATTAGAGGATTAAAACATTTCTAAACTTTTCGCTGATTTTCAAGCTCATTGCGATAAAAGTTTTCCACTCTTGGTTCGTATAAATCGATTATCTTTGTACGACAGGATAGACGCGAAGTTTGCATACTTTAGTATTGCCTAATTATTATTCAATTCGATTCAATTTAGCGAGTTTTTCTCGAGTAAACCGAATTCGATCATAAATGGAACGAGAAGACTGGCACTCGCTGTTCGAAATGCAATATTTTTTCATACAAGTTTAATTGTGTACGAATGTGCAATCCCGATTTTAATTACTAATTAAATTAGTCCGCGACGAAGAAATCCAGTTCATCGCTCGACCATGATGCTGACATGACGTTAGGACATACTATTTTCCACCGTTATTTTCTCGTTACGTCAATTTAATTCAACGCGACAAATAGATACCGGGCATTGGTTAAAATTATTCGCATCTGCCTCTAAAACCCATGAAAATAATTTCGACTTCGAATAATCGTTGGTCTTATTCAAATTGACTATCAAAACAAAGAAAGAGAGAAATCTGTGGTACATGAATTTTAGAAATACACGAAGATGTTGAAAATTTATTCGTTTATAATAACGTATTATTAATGTGAAGGGTCGCGATAATAAAGGATACAATGTAGTTTTAGATGTGTGAGTGTGTTTGACTACAGTTAAGATTAGCCTCGGAATTTTATAACATAGAGACAATGATGATAATTCTTTTCAGAAATACAGAAATTCCGAATGTTTCCAGGTATAATTATTATTCGCCGATAATATATAATTACGAAATAACTGTCCAATAATTATCAAAGTACGAAATGACCGCAAAAAAATGGGAAAATAAGCACGATCGAATAAGCAGATTTTTTTCATATGTCCATCAGATAATAATATGCAGAAATATTAAGTAAAGAGTTGAATAAAATTCATGACAACAATCACGACCCGAAGGAAAAGAAAGCGAAGAATGCAATACATAAAATTTTCTCTAATTTTTCCCTTAATCTTCCCTTATTAAGCGCAGCACAACATATCAAGACAGAAAAATTCAAAAATTAGGACAGAAAAATCTTCGCAACATATTAAAATTGTCGAAAAATACTGAACAAAGGTAAGGAAAAAGAAAAATGATTTGGAGGAATAAAAATACGAAATAGAAAGGATTTTCGAACAAAATGTAGACGAATATAAAAATTGTCGAAAAATACCGAACAAAGATAAGGAAAGAGAAAAAATATTTGGAGGAGTATAAATACGAAATGGAAAAGATTTTCGAACAAAACGCAGGAGGAATATAAAAATTCCGCGTGTAATTAGAGAATAATACGGCGGAGAAAGGAAAAAGGAAAAGCGTGAGGGGGGAGTAAAATCGACGACGTTGGAACGCGAGGGCAGAGGTGAAAATTAGCAAAGGACAAGTAAAACTGTAGGAATCGGCGTGGATGTAGGGGAAAAAGAAAAAATGGGGGAAAAACGGTAGCGTGGAGTACTCTCGAATGCCCGGTCGTTTACACAGCCCGTCTGTAACGCAGACAATTAAAAACACCTTGCATAGCAAAACTATCCGGTTCATTTTAATGCGGGTGAAATGCAACAGAGCAAAAACAGCGATTAAAATATGTCGGAATGATGCATAATGCATTCTGCAATAAAATATGAACTTATGCGTGTGCTGAGTTGCACTGATTTCGATTCGATAGACGATTACAAAGCCCCTCTGACCTCTGTAACGCGTGTAATTTTCGCGGAATAATTCCGATTAAATTTTGCACCACTCAGAATACGCACGCACAAATATCATCAGCGTAATCCATCGAAAATCCATGGAAAGCGCTCATTTTTCTCTCCTCTATCCTCTACCCATGTGGCAAAAATCCGCTCAAACGCGCTATCTATCTATTTTTCATTTTTTTCTCTTCTTTCCCACTCAGCGACCGTTGTCTTCCTCTCTTTCAATTTTTCGTTACGATTTTGATCTCTCGATTATCTCAAATGTAAATTACCTGTAATCGGAAAAATTACGCAACCGATGCGACGAATGTTGCATTGGAGCATTTATCGATGTGTATACACTATTGAATCCTCTTTAGTTTTATTTGTTTCTTTTGTATCTGTTGTTTCTTTTGTTGGAATAAGAACGGATAAATGGAAGTTATTGCGGAGAGTTGGCAATGTAGGGGTAGGAAATATTTGAAGTGCACGATTTTCAGGAGTACTTAAACAGGGATTATACAGAGTGATACAGGGTGATACAAGCTGTTGGTATAATTCCGAAGGGATGATTTCGAATGAAAAAGTAAGTCGAGGAGGTGGGAGCAAATTTTTGATGAGTACCTTCGTTTTCGGGGAAATTAAGATTAAGCGTGAATTTATTTGAATTGAGCATTCCACGCTGTAATCGAGATTCTGTTTCGACGAGAAATAATAGTTGAGATCCATCACAGATTTTTAACCCAATTTGAAATTAGAGATAAAAATAAATCAAGTATTGTAATAAATAAGCTGTTAGTCATGAGTATAATGATGTTTAAGTAATATATTCAGTGGTATAGAAATCAGAAATATTTTCGAAATAGACATATACACATGAGTCATTCATTCTTCGAATACATCACTTCTCCAATCTTCGTTATTCGCATATTAATCACGTTGCAGAAAAAAATTCGTACACGATGAAATTTGTAATTGCCTTCCGTCTATGTGCGTAAAATATATTTTATAGAAATTTATTTTACATGCATAGAAATTTATTTTACTTCTTTGTAATTCAAGTAGCATTCGACACATTATCTCAACTGGTTTATAGTCTTATAAGAACGTAGTTTTCGCATCTTTTTTAAATAAATTACTCGCGTGTGTCGATTTGTAAGATTGTTAGACCACAGATGTCTATCTTTAGTACATGAAAATTGGGAGGTGAGAAATAAAAGGAAATGCAAGTCCATGCAAGACCGCAAATGATTATTATTATCAATTAAGTGACACTAAGAGAAGAGAATTAAATAAAATCGATAACAGCAAAAAGTGAATGAAGACGTGAAGTTAATCGCTTCGGCCTGTGAACGGATCAGATATCACTGAAATTCAATATCACTTCTCGACTTCAACAGTAATATGTACTCAACACAAGAGTTACCAGCCTGTAACGAGAAGTCAAATAGATTATTACATTATTAACACGCGAGTTATAATACTTGTAATAATAGGATGAGGACAAATAATTATATATCATCGTATTTCTACTAAAATAAAAGCCAACATTGTAAAAATAAAATATCTGGATTAATTCATTTTGACTTCTTCGGTAGTTCTAGCGTTAAGAATTAACTGCAGGTTCGATTTACCAATATATCGAGCCTCATTGAGTCTCTATCAGGGCAAAAGTTTTGTTTCTATCGTATTAAAATTCGTGGTATATTAATTTTTTAGTTATTTAGCATTTTTTAAGGAAAATTACTATTTAATTTAATATTCTTATTACAAAATTCAAAGAACAATTAACAACGAGGAATATCGGGATCTTCTTAGTGACATACTCCATTGTGGTATAAAAGGTTAAATTAAATTTATCTTAGCTGGTATAAATGTCATAATTTTAATTCATTTTTCTAGTTTAAAAAGCGAGAAAAGCTTTTAATAATATCGTCATAAAGAATAACTCAATTATTATATAAAACGAAACGGACTCCGCGTGCTTTTCTTGAAAATAAAATTTGCGAATTAATCAATACGTCTTGATATGATAAAGCGATGCTAACTGATTTGAGTACAAAAATACTCGAACACGAATAATTATAAGTTCCAATTAGATCACTTTATTTACCCTTTAACGACCATGTCCGTATTAACAGAATTTCGATTTTATGTCAAATCCTTTTTATGCCGCGATAGTTCGTTTTTTCTTTATCCACTGAGACGTAAAATCAGTAATATTCGAATTTCCCAAATAAAAATCTGTTTGGTAATTTAAACAATCGCTCGTTAATCAGATAATGAAAGAATTTCGAAATTTTTAACCGATTTTCGTGAAACATGGTTCGACTCTTTACAGACCCTTTTAGCAACAACTATCTAGGTATTCGATGCTTCTGAACTGGTTTCGTTGCTGGAATATTCTGCATTTAGTCTGCTAAACTTTGAAAATATTTATACCGTTTTCGCATCACGAGTGGCATAGCTTTCGCGACGATTAAATGACGCGGATGGATTTAGTGTAATCGTTACAAAAAGTATAAGTGGGTTGTGTTGTATGCTGATGTCGAACCGAACGCGATATTTCCAGCGAAACTAAATGTATATTTTACAACAAATATGTACATATATATCAGTGCATACGTGTGTACTGTATGAAAGACGGGGCTGTTTGCAGCTGATACCTGTTCCGATATCTGACAATATTTCTGCACGTCTAGTGTCGTCTGATTCGAACGAGTGCCGTGAAACGCTGGAGAATTCTTCTGAGAATTGTGCAACCTGCCTAAACAATGTTTGAACAATGTCAACGTGCCTATACTAACATGGCTCCCGTTGAACTGTGATTGGTTCATCAGGGACGTGGAATATTTGATTTGAAATTGGTACCTACTACGTATATAATATTTTCGAAATTGGTGTGACGATATTTTGTAACAATGAACTTATACAAATTGTAAAAGGTAAAAACAGTGAGAAAAATAAAGAAATACGAGAATTCTTAAATTCTGGGTAGCACACGCAAAATAGCAATAGGTGTAAGCTCAAAATTAGGCAATAGGAAACTATGATAATCACAGGAACTCGAGATTGGATAGACTATATTTTGCAACACCCGTGATTTGTACGATTAAACGTTAAAACCGTAGACGAGGTAATAAAATAAAACGCAGATAGATAATATAATGACTCCTGTCTGTGCCTAAGAATGTTATTGGATATCTAGAGATGTCTGATTTTCTAACGAATGTCTTGAAATGTTCGAAGAATGTTTCAAGGAATTATGTAAGTCAGATAGAGAATGTCTATTCAATAGTGTAAGACGCCTACTTAAAATCTCCTGTATCAATGCAAAGTTAGATCTACTGGAATGATTTAGTATTACTAATTAATTGTTTAATCCTTTGCAAGTATTTGCGATATATAGTTGGATCTGAGAGAGTTAACGTCAACTCTTATCGAGTCGAAAACGTAATTATGTTTCGAGAACATGTAACGAAGATTACGTCCACGCACAATGAATTTTTCATATAACACAATTCAACGCTAGATCTATCAAAATGGTCAGACCAAGTCGTTTAATTCTAAAATAAAAATAAAAAAATAAAAAAAGGAGACGGAATAGAATTAAATTTACTCGCAATAACTGGCCAAGGCACAGTAACGCGAAAAATACGAATCAACTCAATCCAGAAAAGGAGAAGTCACGAAATGAAAAGAAGAAGAAAAAACGAATAGAAAGAATAGAAAAAGAATAAGAAAAGAAAAGAATAAGGAATACGCCACCGATTCAATTCATTCGATAATGCGACAAGTGTAAACGAAATTAAGAAAAAAGAGAACTAAAAAACACAACGTCAAATAAATTTATTCGCGATAACCGAGGAAATAACACGGTAATGCGACAAATGTGAATGAAATCACAACGAAGCCATGTCTCGGATCAAAGGGAAAGAAAGAGAAAAAAGAAAGGAAAAGAGTGAAATTTATGACAGTAATTTAATTTACTCGCAGTAAGCAGGAAGAAGACACGGCAAGAGGTAGGAGAGAAAGGTAAAACAATGATGAGGAAGAGGGGTAAAGTTGCAGAGCCGCGGCAACATCAAGGGGACGTTAGGAGGTTTGACGGGGGCTATTATAGCGTATTCGAGAATGTCCTGGCGACGTAAAGAAATGCAAAGAAACGTAATGAAACGTAAAGGAACGGAAAAAACGTGGTGGGTGTAACTCGGGGTAAATTTGTCGGTCAGAGATGGACGATTAAGCCGGCTGGCAGGCCGTCTTCCGGCTCAACAGAGCACACCGAGCATTTTTAAACCTCTCCCGCAGTTAGCTGGGGAATATATAAATTTTAACGGCGTCCATGTTGCTTCTTAATATTCCCGTGGCCAGTTTCGATCCCGGGTTACTGCCTTTCCTAGTACACCGACCTCCTCGTAACCGCATTGCAGCGGCCTTTGCGTCTTCTCCTCGTACCTCCTTTTCTTCTCACCATACCTCTCACCGCCCCTACTCTGTCACTTTGTTCACAGTTTCGATTGAAATGAAATCCCTCTCCTTTATTGTCACCGTTTAAGGCCCCTACGTGCACCGCCACAAGTAACGTCGCCATTTTACTCCGGGCCAATGCGATCTTTACACAGACGAATTATCATGCAAAGTTTTCGACGTAAAGTTTCAAGGAAACGAATCCTCAGAGTCGCGATACCTTCCGAGGAATGGGTGTATTTAGGATGTTAGGATTTGCGAATTGATATTTTCGGTGAGTTCAGTCCATTATTTTGTTGTGTGAATTGTAGTTAGAGATATTGAGATTTTGGATCGCAGGTGAGTTGAAACAGATAGTGATATTTTGTTTTGCAAAAGTAGGCGTGTGCACCAAATCCGATTGATATTTAAGTATTTTAAGCAAAGATTTAAGTATTTTAACAATATTGCAATACTAAAGGGAGGATTTGAATTTTTCGGAATTTTGAATTTTTAAACCTTGAAAATTCGTATTTCAGAAATTCGTCGAAATTTAAAATTATAATTTCTTTCCTGTGTTCCGTCTACTGGTGTTTAATTAAATTTCGTACAACGAGTGTACAAACGGAAAGTATATTCCTGTAAAATGTGACACGTCCGGTAAATCGCCAACAGGTAACAATATACCGACTCTACGTAAAAAAGAAGCCGAAAATTCCGTACGATTTGTCCTTTTATTTATCGACGTAATTCGTGATGAAATGTAAATACGATTATTTCCATAGTACCATGAATCGCGCGTTACTTTCGTATAACTAGGGCCGTGGGATATATGGCGACTGTTTATGTTTCTCATGACACTCGTATAAAACACCTTATCTTTATTATTCTCAAAATTATTGTTAATAATTTTGGCGTATCTCATCGGTATAACGCTTATCGCCCATTTACTTCGACACGCGAACTTCTGGCAAAGGACGGTCAATTTCAAAACTGATTAAATTTTGATTATACAAAGTACGCCATTTAACTTTAACGCATTAATTAAATTACATATATACCTTATATCACCATGCTGCGTGAAAAAATGTTCCGAACTAATGTAACAATGACTTTCTCGTTATTTTTTCTTTCGTTATCTTACCAATTTATCTCCTAAATATTACACGATCCTGCGATTTGAAAAATCAGAAAATGGATGCCTAACATCGTTTGGCTACCGTATCAATGTGTATAAATAAAATTACGAAAAATTCGTTAAAAGTAACGGCAATGATTCTGTACGTACAAATAATATTAAAACGGTAATTTAAAATATTAAATTAACAATTTATAAATTCAAATAGCACGGTAATATGCTATTTAAATCGAAACACGATGAACAAAAGTATTTCACTATCAGAAACAGAATCAGTAAACCGAAATATAGTTAAATGCCGATCAGTCGGTTCTACTGATTTCAACGTACCGACGTTCAGTAGAGACTGCCATATTCGAATCTCCATTATCCGAATACCCTAATATCGAGAACACCGAATATTTCATTATTCAAGCGTTCTGATAACTAAGCAGCGATTCATATGAATATTTAGAATCAATGCAGATCTATAATCCCATATTAACGAATCCTAATGTTGTCGGTGGAATCGTGAAAATTTAGTAGAACAGCTAGTAGTGTATGATATCCCAATAGCAATCGAATAAAAACGTGTAATTTTAATCAAGTATTGCAACAAAACACGAAATAATTAACACTATAGATTTTTAGAATTTTAACCCTAACTACTTAACTAATGAAGATAGGCAAGATTGGAACAAAACACGAAATAATTAACAATTTAAATCCTTTTAGAGTATAATATTAATGGGAAGACTAAAACGAGTTTAAAAATTATAGCATAGTGTTGCAATGATTTCAATCTTGAAAAAATAAAAGCACACAGATTTTTGGACTCGATATGTCAGGAAATTTGATAATCGAAGAAAAGATAAGGAAATTGAAATCTTAAAAGAATGGTGGCTCGAGAAATATGTCAGTCTTCATTTTCATAAATGAAATTTACTTAGCATCGGATAAGTGACTGTTGGTTCATTAATTTAAAGATTTCAATAATTTGATAGTTACATTATGAAATAATTATATATCGATGCTAATTAAATTAGTTAATCAACCGTGGAGTTATCGGGTCGGTATAGGATGCTCCGCTGTGTATCATCTTTCACGATTTCATTTTTGAAGAGGGAAAGGTACGCTAATTTCTGGGTCTATAGTACACTTTAGAGTCGAAGAGGTCTAAAATTTACAGTTTTGATTTCCCTGGATGAAAATTCACGTAAGCAACCTTATTATCATTAGCCGAACCCTATTATCGATCAATTGACTGAAATATCTAAATAATCTGATAACTAAACGATAAATGAAAATTATATCTTTACCATCCTCGTGTGTACATGTTTTTCTTCAATAAATTATCGACAGTGTTACGCGTGGCTGCTGCATAATTCAATCGAATCGTAAATCTAATTTCTCCTTACCATTTTTGTAGAGAAACTCGTGGAAATGTATTACATCGGTGTCACCTTTAGAATCGGCGGTAATTAATTCGCGATCTAGCATCGTATGCCAAGTGGGTATCTGTGAAATATTCATTTTAATACGTAGTGCAACGTGTCAAAGGTGAACGGGAAAAAGAGAGAGAGAGAGAGAGAGAGAGAGAGAGAGAGAGAAAGAGAGTATATATATATATAAAGAGGCAGGCAACAGTTTACAAAAACACGGTAATAGAACGGACGCGACTGTTTAAAATGAAACACGGTTCGTTGCGACCTTTGTTTAAAACCATAACGATTAAAAGTCGCTGGAACACGGTTCACGGTGAAAACACATCGAGACAACGATATTAGCTATATAATTGATCGTAGATCGAAGTGCTAAAATTTTGCAACGTCATTCGCGAGAATTAAACCAGCAGAATTTTGTAATCGTTAGATTCTTCTTCTCGTACGACTACTAAGCAGTTTTAATCGACATGTAAATTAACGCGGATTCGTGTGATTCGATAATTCCAATTAAAAAATATTCGATTGATAGTTCGACCATAACTTTTACGATTCAATATAGCGTGTCTATGGGAATTTTAAGCGTCGTTGAAAAGAGATGATTAGTGTTTTGAGAGATTACTATGTCTATTTTTACGAGTCGGAGTTAAAATTTAAAGAAAATGATGTTGTCGTTCATTTCATGTTGCATTCACTAATATTTTAATAAAGTGAAACTAGTTTTAACCAGATAGCGAAAAATTGTGCGATTAAACCGAGTATCTAGCTCTGCCATGAATAATTGCTCGTTTTGTAACACATCTAAAGCGCGAAACCTTGAACATTATGAAACGAAACACTATTAGCTTAAATCATTTTCATAACTACCGGCACAATTAGCAGATCGATATGTATATCTCGCAATCGAGTTAGTTACGAATCGAGATTACGATACGGGTATTAATATTCGATATATTATTTGGAATATAGAATAACCATTAAGAGCAATCTTGTTCAAAATCCATACCGATCAATTTTATACCTCAATCGCGGTATAAAGATCACCGCAATAAAATCTATAAGGTGTGTCTTACTTAACACAATTCTTTCTTCGATTCTCAGACGACAGAAATAAAACAAATTGGACGAAATGAGTAACAATCTCACTAACATAAATAATCACTCGATAAATAAATAAATCACCCCTGGCTAACCATAAGACCCATTATTCGATCGTTAAACTAGGACGAAATAAATAATAATTTCCCTAAAATAAATAATGACTCACAATTCCTATATTGTGACACATTTAAAGCTGCCACTCCACATTTCCATCTCACACATTTGTGTTTCATCCCTGGATAACCATAAGATCCATTATTTAATAGTAAAAAGAGGACGAAATAAATAATAATTTTACTAAAGTAAATAATCAGTTACAATTCCTTCATTGCGACAAATCTCACACACGTCATTCAATCTTCGCCTTTCACGTTTTTGCTACACCTTGATGACCATAAGACCGATTATTAAATCGTCAAGATCATCAAGATCCTCGCAAGAATACCCTTTTCACCATTTTCACCTCTTATTCCATTTCTGTACTCCTTATTGTGGATGGTCGCGAGCACCGGATCCCGATACACCACGGAATATTTAATTAGTTTTTCCAGGTGATAGTTTCCATCCATAAATGCTAATGGCAGATGAAGTTGTAATAAGAAGCCCCCTAGTTGCCGGCGAGCCATCCTTTCCTGGCCCCTTAATTTTTACACCGCATAACGAGTCCCCGCAATCATTATTCCACCAGACCCACTATAGAGACATTTATCGCTCGTTTTTGATTTCGTTGACATCCCGCCGTACGTAAATGCTACGCGTTTACCGGGAATTACACCCGATCTTTCGCAACTCTTAACATTCTTCGGTTTTCCTACCTTTGCTTTCCCTGGAAATATCCCTGAAATTCCCCTGGAAAACACGGGAGGTTCTTAGGAATATCGCACAAGTTGAAATCCGGTGCAGAGCTGCTGGAAGCGGCCGAACTTTTCGAGGCGTATTGTCAACGGTTTTCAGCAGGGCCTGTAAAGGGCTCGAAATTGCGGAAAAATCGTTTAAAGCAGTAGGCGAGGCGAGGCGAGAAAAGAGAAGCGAGAAAAGTCATTGAGGATCAAGGCGGAGCGATAGAAGGATGGGGCTCCGGCCAGAGGAGTCGCACCAGCAAAGGCAGAAAAAACGGAATTTAATTAACCCCTTCCCGTGCCATTTAGCTCGACGAAACTCGGGCCGAAGCGATAAGCATCGACGCATGCTAAACAGATCAGACTGATGCTTGTAAACAGACGGAATACGAACAGAAATGTAGATGCCCGCGATACCTGTGTTATAGTCAATTTTACGCGATACTGCTGTTGCGGAAGTAAACTTTAATTCTTTTACTTTTATAAATTTTATAGATATTATAAATTTATTATATTTGATATATAATATATAATAGTGATATATAATATATAATAGTAATATATAATTTGATATATAATAGCGTAAATATACAACAGTTTCAAAATTTCATTGCATGAGTAAATAATGCGTCAAGAAGCGTCTGCAAATGCAGTTTGGTCCTCTCAGAAATGTGTTGATACTACGCCAAAAAGTAAATAACATATTATTTTAAAAACATTTAATCATAAGACTGATTGAATATCTAAAACGAATGGTATTTATAGGAACTAACATTCAGTCACGATAGGAACGGGCAAAAAATCAGTCCGCGAGCTCGGCTTGTGATGTTTACGTTTGCTCTAAGTATCTGGTCGCGAGTCTAACTCGCGATATTCATGTTTGGCCCAAGTATACCGGCCGGCTGGACCTTGTCAGAAATAAACAATTATCAATTTGTTATGAGGCAATATCGATATTAATATGTTGTCATTTCGTTGAACGAAATGTTATATTGGAGCGGTAGCACCGAGCCAACACGTGACAGACAGTTGATTCCGAAGGACCCTTTCTCATCCGAAGCAACCCTACAATTGGAATTCATATCTATCGATTTCAAACTCCGACCAGTATTCATGGTCATTTTTTTGTTAATAATTCCTAAAAATATTGCCACCCTTCGTACAGCTTTTTAGGTATGCAAATCAAAATTCCACGTAGAAAGGCACCTGTTTGTTTGTTGCGGTAATTAAACGACACTGCAAATCGACCTAGGACATACTCGCTTATGACCATTCCAAAATCCTTCGAATACGATGCCTAAATGTGTCTCCACAGAGACTGCTGTCTTAGATTTACAGGAAATGTAAAATTAATTTTCAACAACAAAGTAAGAGACTTACAGAGTTCAAACAGAAGTGATAAACTAATTTGAACGCTTATATTTCTTATGTATCTACTACTTTGTATACCTATTTCTGTACTATTCTATTTTACTGAGTTTTGAAAATAATACTGTGCCTGAAGTAACATTGAAAATACGTAGAGAAAATGTGAAAAATTTCTAGAGAATTAAACGTGAACGTATCTATCGCGAAGGTGAATTATTTCTAGAATTAATTCAACCTGATATTTAATTAAATCATCCTCTGCTATTAATCACAGTGCTTATACCCTCTACTTCAAAGCATATGTATATTTAATATTATACAAATTCTGCACTAACCTTAAATTTTGTCCACGTTAAGTTTCAGATTCATCCATCGTTACTTTGGCTGGAGTATTACTTCCAAAGTTAAAATAAAACGTAGATATTTACTTATCGAACGTTTTGGAGTCATGCGAACGAATGCATTCGAGGCGGTTAGCCTCTCAATATTCCTCGTCGAACTAGCTAACCTCAATCTCTTGCTCCCGGAGATATGGTGAAATCCGGTTACACGTGACAAACAGAGGGAACATTGGTCAGAAAATTCGTGGAGCAAAGATAAAATACGATACAGAAGAATAAAAGAATTAAAAAATGGAAAAGAATTTACCACCATTCGTCTAAATAATCATCATGAGCAAGAGATAAGGCTTAAACTGCAACCCCTCCAGCTTATCTCACCCGTAATTATGCCGAAGTAAAGGGGCAAGAAAAATGGTCGGAGAAGATACGAAGATAGATATCCGGTGGGAAAAAGTAGCTTCCGCGTTTCGGTTCCGTGGAAAGAAGCGGGTATAACGTCTTGTCCAAACCACAGGCTAAATTCATATTCAGGGAGGATAAATGTAGCAACGGGCATAATGCCAGGGGCTTATCACACTTTCAAAATTCTGTCTTTGAGATGCAGAGCACGCCGGGTACTTTCTCTCGGCCCCTCCCCCCCCCCCCCCACTCGGGCCGCACGAGCTTTTGTAGCTTACACTCTGGGGGTTTTCTTCACCTGTACCCCTTAGACGGATGCATGAACGTTAAACACGTTCCGTGCCACGCCATTGTTGTCTGACTTGTCGTCCAGACTATTTGATATTTAGACTAAAGATTGATATATTGTCACACAACATTTTACTACATCATCAGTACGTAAGTAGTTCTCTTGTTTAAGGTAGTTATTACATCGTGTACCACAAGTGGTACACGTGGTGCTGCGATCAGTTCGATTATAAAACTCAGTCAGTTCGAAACTTTGGATTAGTAAAAAATCAGCTGCATTCGAATTTGTTATAGAAACGAGAGAAATAGAATATATAACGAAAATAGGAGTAGGCGAATATTCGGAGAGAATATTTTTTGTTTTTCGTTTGTTTCTGTTAGAAAACGAGTTTCTATTATTTACTTTCTTTCATTCGGCTATTCCTCCATCTTTTAATCTTTTGATTTGAGCAAATTATTCAACTCTCATTTTTAGCCCTAATGATAGGTAATATGGAAATACACGACAGAGAGAATTACAGTTCTATTTCCACCTTGCTTTAATAAAATCCACCGTTAAATGTAAATATTAATTATCGTATATATAACAATTAAATAAACTTATGTGTTTTGTCTATACTGCATTTTGCACAATGCCTCATTGTTTTGGCAGAAATATAGTTTATAGAATCATATTTGCCATAAAATGTATGTTTTTAGCGCATTAAATAAGTATGACTGCGTGTACCACCGGCGGTACACGTGGTACGGGACGTGTTAACCGTTGCGCCATCAACGGAAACTCTTTTCTTCGTGCATCAGAAATTTGACAAGCGATCCTCTCGGCCACGTTTCAACCATAGACGTTCCTTTCCATTCCGGAAAAGTTTGTTTTAGAAACGTCTTGCGTCTATTCGTTCGTAGATACATTACGTTGCGTTATGGATAGCCAGCGGCGTTTCGAAACACGTCGGGACACTTCGGCAATCTTCGCGATTGCTCGTAACTCTCCGCTATTCTTCGCTATTCATGGCGTATTTTCATAATACTTGTAACTCCTAGTGATTTTACCCATGTAAATAGGCGGACGGAAAAGGAATGGTGTTTTAATCTTTGTGTTTAAGAAACTCAATTCGGATTGATGACTGTTAATAATTTCATTGGTAATTTTTTTATTAAACATGTTACCGGTATTAACGATAATATATTTGAAAAAATTATTAAACGTTCACGAATTATTCACATAGTAAATCGTGCATTTTAATTTAATTTTTTACATATATTCTCGTCTTATAAAATTACAAAGGATTATCATTTTAAACGAATTCAATCCTTAAAAGCTATCAAAAATATTAAAATTAAATAATTTTTATTTAAGAATAAATATTTACAATTCTTCAGGATTAACGAAAATATATTTGCGTTCATATTTCAAAATGTTTGTTACATTTGTTTATTATCGTACCCTTCTGTTATTAGAAATTATCAATGTCAAATGTTTGCCTACAACGATTATTAAATTTCGAGGTTCCAAATTAAATTAATAAACTGTGATCAATCACAACCGTTTACTTTCGTAAACAAATAAAATTTTGGTTATACAAGGTTGATAGTCTACACGATAACAGAAAAACGTAATTGAACGTAGATGTGTAATACATTATGGTTGATATATGAATATCAATTTTGGAAGAATCAACAGACTCATACCTTTCGACATAGCTAATTTGTCTATTTAAAAAATATTTGTTCATATTAATTAATGCAAATCATTACTATTATCACAATATCAGAAATAAAAGTAATCATGATACCAAACAAAACGTTGAAATAACTGAAATTAATTAAATTAATTACAAGCTGTACTTAAACTTTTATGAATGGTTCCCCAGGTATTCGTAACTGTCCAATTATTTGAAATGACTATCATCGTTCGTAGGAAAAATGTCAAAAGTCTTATCAGTTTAAACACACGTGGTATTAACTAAATTTCCGATGGATATAAGCTATTGCAGAGGACTCGTCAAGAACTTGGAAAGGATCACAGAAATGCACGTTATTTGTTATGCTCTAGACGAACATGGACATTCGCGAGCTATTACTTCCAATTATTACAGGAATCCATTAAATATGTTTTTGAATAAATTGCAGATAAATCCAGGAACTTATTCAGAATAAATTCGTTATTTGGAATAAATAATTACGAAACCTGCCTCGGTTCCCCCATCATTCCGAGGTCAAAGGAAAATAGGGTGGCGAATATTTAACCGATTACTCGAAAATTGAAATAAGAAAATTTGATAAATAATAGCCACTAATG
>NW_027470507.1:0-36901 GCF_051020765.1 Lasioglossum baleicum
TGACGCTCTACTGTGATATTCACGCCGTGAATAAAGCTGTCCATTTCCAAAGCTCATCATCGGATTTACGCTCGGATTACCTGGTTTGGATTTCGGGAATACAGGATAGGTGCTCAACATATGCGCTCGACACTGAAAGAGGGTGGTAGCGTTCTCGAACGGTATGACTATCGATATTCCAATTCCTACATGAATTTAACGAGCCCGTCACTGAAATGAAATCTTATTTGATTCTCTGAACATGAAATTATACCCACCATACTGCTGGTTATATTCTCGGAAGGTGATGTATCCATTAAAGAGTATGTCGCTATAGCAAATGGTAACAATCTCAAACGGGTTGACGCTCTACTCTAATGTGCATACTGAGAATTAAGGTGGCTATTACCAATACTGTTCAGCAGATTTACTCCTGTATTACCAGGCTTCACGCCCGGTATCACAAGAATAGGTGAAGCTATTGACTCAGCCGTTCGACTCTCAAAGAAGGTTGTATCTTTCTAGAAGGGTATTGCCAATAGACACCTTAATTCACGGTTTGAATAGTAAAGTGGAACATCAAACCGTCTGAGAACATTGCCAATTGGAAGAAAGTCAAACATTTTACAGACGGCCTTACCTACGGAGAAGCAAACTCGCTGTTTCGAGAGTATAACTTCTTAATCAGAGGAAGAAGTTAGTCTTCATTTTAGTGGCGAGCACCTTAACGTAGGGTATGCATCAGATGCTCGAGAGTCTAACCGGTGGGAACGTTACCACCCTCTGCTGGAGACGGACGGCTAAGTCAGCGGGTACACCTTTCCTGTGATTTCTAGTGACGAACCATATATTCCATTATATAAACCGCTGCACACTATTGGCCTTGTATACATTATTGCACTGTATAATAGTTAAAGCACTCAGTCAAACTGCTGTAGCGCTTTACCAATTTGTATCCAGGCAAATTTTTTACGGAAAGCATTCCCTGTGGTGAATCCAACCCGCCCTATCGGTAGTATAACAGTGCGTTCAGTGGAACAAATTACTCAAAATGTCAGTGACGGGCATCTTTATTTCATGAACGAATTCGAACATCGAGTGTCAAACCGTTCGAGAACGTTTCCACCCTCTTTGAAATTCAAACGGTTATGCCAACAGTTTCACCTATCCCACGATTCCGGGAGTCTAGTCAGGTATTACGCAAGTAAATCTGCTGCTCAGTGTGGGCATTATGCACCCTACTTCACGGTATAAATATTAAAGAACACAGTCAAACCGTTTGAGAAGGTTACATGTTCCTACAAAGCCAATCGTTTTACAGAAGGCCTTACCCTCCGAAAAACTGACCCGCTGTATTGACAGTATAAGTTCGTGTTCAGAGATAGAAATCAGTCTTCATTTCAGTAACGGGCACTGTAACTTCATGTATGAATTAGAAAGTCGTGTGTTAAGTCGGTCGTGGAGGTTACAACCTTCTTTGAGAGTCGAACGGCTTAGTCAATATCTTCTCGTATCCTCTGATTCCGAAAGTCAAGCCAGTCATTCCGGAAGTAAGTCCGCAGTACAGAATTGGCAATGGACACCCTAATTCTCAGATTGAATATTAAAGTAGAGCGTGAAACCGTTTGAGATCGTTACCAATTGGTATAAAGTCAAGCGTTTGAATGAAGACCTTACACTAAGAACACTTAACCCGCTGTATGGAAATTATAACTTCGCATTCAGAGAAACATATTATAATACGTGATAGTGTCGCGCACCTTAATTTCATGTATGATTTAGACGGTCGAGTGTCGAACCGTTCGCGTTCGTTACCACATTCCTTGTGTGTAGAACAGCTAAGCCCGAAGCTTCAATTACCTTGCGATTCCGAAACTTAAACCAGATATTCCGGGAGAAAATGCGCTGTACAATATTGGCAATAGACTCGTAAATTCGCGTTATATGTATGTAGGTAATGAGTCAAACCGCCGGAGAGGATTATCAATTAAATTGAAGTAATTCTTTTTACCGAATACAATAACTTCCGAGAACCTGTACAGCTGTGGCGATTGCCTAGCTGAGTGTTCACGGAATGAAATTAGTAGACATTTTAGCAGACGGACAACTTACTTTAAGTGAAAAGGATATACGAGGGTCTAATCGTTCGAGAACGGTCACACCTTCCTTAAGGTTCGAACGCCTAAGTCTTGAACTTCACCTATCACGCTATTCCGATAGGCAAACCAGGTATTCCGAGAATCTTTCAGCTTTACGTTATTGGCAACGGAAAGTTTAGTCCACGGTTTAAATATTAAAGTACAGAGTAAAACATATGTAGAACGTTACATATTGTTATAAGGTCAAACGTTTTACCCAAAGCCTTACCGTTCGCGAAGCTAGTCCGCCATATCGAGAGTATTACTTCGTGTTTAGTGAAACACATTAGTACCCACTTTAGTTACGGTACTTTAAGTACGAGTATGAATTAGAATATCGAAGGTTAAACGGTTGAAGAACGTACCACAATCTATCAGAGTCGAACAGCTAGGTCAAATGTATCGCCTATCCAGTGGATCGGAGATTCAAACCAGGTATTCCAGGAGAACGTCTGCTGAAGATTATTGGCAATGGAGACGTTAATTCACGGTTTCAATCTTAATGTAGTGCGTGAAAGCCTTTTAGAGTGTTGCCAATTGGTATAATGTCAAACACTTTACCGACGGCTTTACCTTCGGAGAAGCAAACTCGGCGTTTCGAGATTATAAGATCGTGTTCACAAAATGATACTGGGATTCATTTCAGTGACGGGAACCTCATCTTCATGAATTAATTAGATGGTCGAGGGTCTAACCGATCCAGAACTTTGTCACCTTCTGTGAGAGACGAACGGCTGAGTCAATAGCTTCACCTGCCATGCGATTCCGAGAGTCATTCCCGGTATTCCGGGAGTAAATCCACTGAAGAGCTTTGGCAATACACACCATAATTCACGTTTTGAGTATAAAAGCAGGCCGATAAGCCGTTGTAGAACATTACCTATACGTGAAGTGGTAAACTTCTTACAGAGTGCCTTACAATCCCATATACTGACCAGCTGTATCGAGAGTGTAGCGCCGCGATCAGAGTTACGAACTAGTATACAATTTAGTCAAGAGCATAGTGAATTTCATGCATGAATTAGAATATCGAGGGTCAAGTCGTTCGAGACCATTACCACCTTCGTTTAGAGTCGAACGGCTATGTCAATTGCTTCACCTATCATGCTATTCCGAGCGTGAAACCAAGTAATCCTGGAGTAAATCCGCTGAGCAGTATGGGCAATAGATTCTATCATTCCATCTTCGAATATAAAATTGCGGCGTCAAACCGTGTGAGAATGTTCTAATTTCTATAAAGACAAACGATTTACAGAATGCCTTACCATCCGTGATGTTAACCTCCTGCATCGACACTATAGCTACGTCTTTAGGGAGACACATTACTATCCAATTTACTTACGTCACCTTAAATTCATGTTTCAAATGGAAGATCGGGGCTCAAACTAATAGATAACATTACTACCTTGTGTGAGAGTCGATCGGCTGTGTCAATAGCTTCATCTATCCTGTGATTCCAAGAGTCATACCAAGTATTCCGGTAGTAAATCTGCTGAAAATGTATTGGAAATAGACATATTAATTCACGGTTCGGATATTATGGTCGCACGTCAAACCTTTGCAGATCGTTACCTATTCGTATGGCGTCAAACTTTTTACAGAAGGCCATATGTTCCTAGAAATTCAACACGCTGCAGCAAGTATCTTGCTCAGTTTTCAAGGATGCAAATTGGTAGCATTTACTCCAGGAATACATCGATTGACTCTTCGAATATTGGAATAGGTCAAGCTATGGACTTAGGCGTTCGTCTCGCACAGAAGGTGGTAATTTTCTGCAACGCTTTGACTTCCGATGTTGATATTTACACACAAACATGCGGTGTTCGCCCTCTAAGTTGCCAACTAATATGTTTTCGTCCACATTAAGCAGGACACTCGCTACATCGGGATAGGTTCTCGGAAGGAATGGCATTCGGTGAGAGAAATGACTTTTTGGGCATGTGTTATGTTCACCGTCAGTTTGAATTCTACATTAATACTCATACCGTGAATTGAAGTCTCCACTGGCCAATTCCGTGCAGCGGAGTTTACTCCAGGGATACCTAGTTTGGCGCTCGGAGTCGCAGGATACGTGAAGCTATTGACTTAAACATTTGAATCTCGAAGGGGGGTGAGTGTAACGTTCTCGAACGGTTTGACCCTCGATCTTCTAATTCATAGTTGAAATTCAGCTGCCCGTCACTAAAATGAATGCTAATTTGTTTCCCGAATTACGAAGTTATACTCTCGATACAGCAGGTTAGGTTCTCGACTGGTAAGGTCTTCGGTAGGATGTTTGACTTTATACGAATTTGTAGCGTTCTCAATCGGTTTGACGCTCCTCTATAATTTTCAAACAGTGTCTTTGAAAAATTTGTCTTTTGCTACAAATTTGTCTTTTGCTAATACTGTTCCGCAGATTTAGTCCCGGAAATCCTGGCTTGTCTATCAGAATCACAGGACAGGTGAAGCTATTCACTTAGCTGTTCGACTCTCAAGGAAGGCGGAAACATTCACGGACGGTTTGCCCTCAATATTCCCATATACACATGAGAATAATGTGTCCGTCTGATAGAATGTCTACTAATTTGATCAACTGAAAATTATGCAACGCAATCGCTGCAGCGGTTTGGGTCTCGGAAGGTAAGATATTGGATAATAGGAATGGCTTAATTCTAATTGGTAATGTGCTTCGGCGGTTCCACTTTCAACCATAATATTCCGGACGTGATTTAGGATGTCTATTGCCAACACAGTTCAGTGGATTTAATCCCGGAGTACCTTGTTTGACTCTCGTAACCAGAGGACAGACGAAGCTATTGACTTAGATATGTGCGACTCACAAAAAAGGGTATAACGTTTGACCATCGAACTTCTTCTTCATAATTGAAATTAAGGTGCCCCACCACCAAAATGGGTACTAATTTCATTCTCTGGGCACGATGTTATTCTCTCGAAACGGCGGGTTATCTTCTCCGAAGGTTAGGCAATCGGTAAAGTGATGGACTTTATACTAATTGACAATGCTCCCACACGCTTTGACGCACTATATCACTGTTCAAACCTTCAATTCAGGTATCTAGTGGCAATAACATTCAGCGGATTTACTCCAGTGACACCTGGTTTGACGCTGCCAATCACTGGATAGGTGAAGCTATTGACTTAGGCGGTCGACTCTCACAGAAGGTGGTAATGTACGCGAACGGTTTCACCCTCGATCTCCTATATCATTCATGAAGTTCTAGTGTGCGACACTAGGATGTATACTAATTTAGTTCCCTGAACACCTAGATATACTATCGATACAGCGGGTGAGGTTCGCGGAAAGTAAGGCCCCCGGTATAAAGTCTCTGCGAATATGTAACCGTCTACAACGGTTTGACACTGCACATTCCCAATGCTATTGCGAATACAGTTCAGCGGCCATAATGCCGGAATAGCTAATTTGACTATCGGAATAAGAGGGTATATGCTGCTACTGACTTAGACGTTCGACTCTCACAGAAGGCGGCATCGTGCTGGAGCGGTTTGGCGATGAATCGTCTGATTCGTATGTGAAGTAAAGGCGCTCGTCAATAAATTGTATACTAATTCGTCCCACTGAACACAATGTTATACTCTAGATCTATCGGGTTAGTTTTTCTGGGGTAACGCCATCGGTAAAACGTTTGACTTTGCAGCAATTCTTAACGTTGTAAAACGAATTGACGCTCTACATTAACGTTCAAACCGCGACTTAAGGTATCTATTGCAAATAATTTTCAGCGAATATAGTGCCGGAATACCTGGTCGACTCTCGTAATCACGGGATGGGTGAAGCTATTGACGTAGCTGTTCCACTCTGACACAAGGCGGTTACTTTCTCGATGGCTTCGTATATCGATATTCTAATTTTTAAATGAATTCAAGGTGCCATCACTAAATTGTATACTATTTGGCTTCCTTAAACATGAAGCTATACTATCGAGACGGCAGGTTATATTCTAGGACGGTAAGGCATCGGGTATAATGTTTGACTTTGTACCTACTGTTACTTTCCCACATGGTGTACCGATCTATATCAATATTCACTCCTTGAATTAAGGTATCTATCGCCAATGCTGTGCAGCGACCTTACTCCTGGAATATCCCGCTTGACTTTCTAAACCACAGGATGTATGAAGTTACTAACATAACCGTTTCAATCTCAACGAAAGTAGTATCTTTCTCGAATGGTTTGACCCTTACTCTTCTTACTCAAAATGAAATTAGGGTCCACGTCGCTAGAATGTGGTACCAATTTGATCCTCTAAACACGAGGTTATACTCTCGATGAAGCCGGCGAAGTTCGCGGAAGTTACCGCTGTCAGTAAAACGTTTGAATGTATCAAAATTGGTAACGTTCACAAACGGCTTCAAGCTCTACTTTAATATACAAACCGTGAGTTAAGGCGTCCATTGCCAATACTGCGCAGCGGATAGGCTCCCGGAGTTCCTTGTTTGACTCTCGGAATAACAGGGTAGGTGACGATTTTGACTCAGCCGTTCGACTCTCAAAGAAGGCGGAAACGATCTCGAACGATTTGACATTTCATCTTCTAGTTCACACATGAAATTAAGGCTGTAATGACTGTCTGCTAAAGCGTCTAGTAATTTGATTCTGTGAACCAGAAGGTATACCCTCGATACAGCGGGTTATCTTCTCGGATGGTAAGGTGTCTGATAAGGAGTATGACGTTATTACAAATGGTAACGTTCTCCAGCGGAATGGCTCTGTACTTTAATATTCATACAGTGAATTGTGGTGTTTATTGCCAATGCTCCTCTGCGAATTTACTCTTGGAATACCTGGTATGCCTATCGGAATAACAGAATCGGTGAAGGTACTGACTTATTTGTGCGACACTCACAGAAGGTGATAACGTTCTCGAACGTATGGCGTCGCGATCTCCTTATTCATCTGTGAGATTATGGTGGCCGTCACTACAATGAATACAAATTTTCTTCTATGAACACGTAGTTATACCCTCGATACTCCGGGTTTGGATCACGGATGGTAAGGCCTTGGAAAAAGCTTGACACTATGACATTAGGTAATGTTGTACATAAGTTTGACGCTCTACTTCAATATTCATACCGTGAATGAACGTGTCCATTTGTGACACTTCACAACGGATTGATTTCCGGAATACCTGTTCTGACCCTCGGAAACGCATGATAGTTGTTTCTACTGACTATGACGCTAAACCATCATAGAAGGTGATAACGTTCTCGAAAGGATTGACACTGGATCTTCAAATTCTTGCATGAAATTAATGTGCCCGTCTATGAAATGAATACTAATTTCGTTCTCAGAACACGAAGTTATACTCTCGAAACGGCAGGTTATCTCCTCCGAATGTAATTCTTTCTGTAAAGTGTTTGACTCTATACCAATAGAAAACATCCTATAACTGTTTTGCATTCTGCTTCAACGTTCAAACCGTTAACTAGGCTGTCTATTGCCAATACCGTTCTACGGATTTAGAATCCGGAACACCTGATATGACTCTCGAAATCGTAGGATACGTGAAACTATTGACTTTGCCGTTCGTCTCTCACAGAAGATGGTAATGTCCTAGAACGCTTTGACACTCGATCTTCTCAGTCATGCATGAAATGAAGGTACTCGTCAGTAAACGTATACTAGTTGGTACATCTGAATACGGTGTTATACTCTCGAAACGGCGAGTTTGCTTCTCCGAATGTAAGGTCATCGGTAATGTGTTTGACTTTATACCAATTGGCGATCCACTCAAAACGTTTGTCCTCTTCTTTTTTATTCAAACCGTGAAATAAGGTGTCTATTGGCAATACTTTCAGGGAACTTACTATCAGGTTTCCGGGGTTGATTCTCGGAATCATGGGTTAGGTGAAGCTGTTGACTTAACCTTTCGTCTCTCTCAGAGGGCGGTAACCTTTTCGAACGGTATGACGCTCCATTTTCATATTCAAACCGTGTACGAAGGTGTTTATTATCAATACTCACCAGCGGATTTACTTTTGGCATACCTGGTTTATCACTCTGAATCACAGGAGAGGTGGAGCTGCTTACATATCCGTTCGAATTTACCGTTCTTCGCTCGAACGTTTTACTGTATACCAACTGGAAACGTAGTCGAACGGATTGTCTCTACTTTAATATTCATACCGTGAATTCGGGCGACTATTGCCAATAATCTACAGAGAATTAACTCCCGACATACAAGCTTTTATTTTCGGTATCGCAGGATTCGTGAGTCTATGAACTTAACCATACCACTCTCAAAGAAGGTGGTATCGTTCTCTAAAAGTATGAGCATCGATCTTCTAATTCATACATGAAATTAAAGTGCCCGAAACCAAGAAATATAATAATTTGCTTCTCTGAACACGAAGACGTACCCTCGGTACAGCGCGTTCGCTTATCGTAAGCTAAGCCCTTGTTTAAAAAGTGTGACTCTATAATCGTACGCAACGTTCATCTACGTTTTAACGCCCGGCTTTATTATTCATACAGCGGAAAAGGGTATCTATTGCCATACTGTGCTGCGGATTTTCACTCAGAATACCTCTTTTTACTCTAGGAATCACAGGAATTGTAAAGCTGTTGACTTAGCTGATTTATTCTCAAAGATGGTGGTATCGTTCCCGAACGGTATGACACTCGATTTTCTGCGTCATACATGCAGTTACAGTGCCCGTCACGGAAATGAAGACTAATTTCTTTCTCTGAACACGAAGTTATACTGGCGATACTGCGGGTGAGCCTTTCGGAAGGTTAGGTCTTCAGTAATAAGTTTGACTTCGGACCAATTGGTAAGGCTCTCAAGCGGACTGATGGCCTACTTCCAAAATCACACCGTCAATTAAGGTGATTAAGCCCAATGCTGTTCTGCGGATTTACACCCGATTTAATACCTTTTCGTCTCTCGGATTTTGAGGATAAGTTTAGCTACTGAATTAGGAGTTCGTCTCTAGGAGATGGTTGTATCGATCACCATCGGTGTGACTCGCGATAATTCTATTCACGCATAAAAATAACGTGTCCGTCTCTTTAAACTATCTGCTGATCTGATTCCGTGATCAATAAGCCTGGCACTCGCAACAACTGGTTCGGTTCTTGGAAGGCAAGTTATCCAGTAAAAAGTTTGACTACATACCATTTGGCAATGTTCTCCGATTTATTGAGGTTCTACTTTAATATTCAAACCGTGATTAAGGTGTCTATTGCCGACACTATTCAACGGATTTACTTTAGGAACACATGGTATGACTCTCGGAAACGCACGATATTTGACGCTAATGTCGTATCTGTTAGAATATCAAAGAATGTAGATACGGTCACGAACTGATTTACACTCGGCCATCTAATTTCTATATGAAATTAAGATGAAATCACTATAATATATACAAATGTGAGTCTCTGAGCACGTTGCTATACTCTCGATACGGCGGGATAGCTTCTCGAACCGTATGGCATTCGGTAAAGCGATTGACTTTATAACAATTAGTAACGTTCCCACACGGTGTGGCGCTCTATTTTAATATTCTCTCTGCGAATAAAGGAATCTATTGCTAGTACTCTTCAGCGTATTAACGCCCGGAATACCTTGTTTTACTCTCGGAATCATAGGAGAGGTGAAGCTAATAACTAAGGCTTTCGATTCACAACTATGCTGCCAACGTTCTCGAACTGTTTGACAATCGTTCTTGTGATTTATAGATGATGTTAAGGTGCCCGTCTCTATAACTTATGCTTCTCTGACCATGAAGTTATGCTCTCGATACACCGGGTTAGTTTCTCGGAAGGCACGCACTTCGGTGAAATGGTAGACTCCATACCAATAGGTAACGTTCCACAAATGTGTGACGCTGTACTTTAATATTTATGCCGAGAATTTTGGTGTGAGTGCCGATACAGTACAGCAGATTGACTCCTGGAACACCAGGCTTGACTCCTGAAATCACAAATACCGTTGAAGCTATTGACCCTGCCGTTCGACTCTCAAAGAAGGTGGGCACTTTACCGAAGGGTATTGCAATAGACACCCTAATTCACAGTTTGATTGGTAAAGTAGAACGTCAAACCGTGTGAGTACGTTATCAATTGCTATAAATTCAAATTCATTACCGAAGAACTTACCGTCCGAAAATCTAACCCGCTGAATCGACATGATAACTTCATGCTCAGAGACAGAAATTAATATTCCGTTCAGTGACGGGCACCATAACTTCATGTATGATATAGAATGTTGATGGTCAAACCGTTCGAGCACGTTGCCACCTTCTGAGAGAGTCGAAAGGCTAAGTAAGTAGTATAGTAAGTCACACCTATCCTGTGATTTGGAAAGTCAAAGAGATATTCCTGGAGTGAACGCGCTGTACAGTATTGGCAATAGACACCTCAGTTCACGGTTTGAATATTAAAGCTGCCCGTCAAGCAGTTGTAGAACATTACCTATTCCTGAAGGGTTAAACTTATTACAGAATGCCTTACCGCCCGAAAATCTGACCCACTTTACCGGGAGTATAACACCGTGTTCAGAGGTACGAACTAGCATACGTTTTAGTGACGAGCACCATAATTTCATGTATGAATTAGAACATAGATGGTCAAACCGTTCGAAAACCATACCATCCACTTTCAGATTCGAACGGCTAGGTCAATAGTTTCACCTATCCTGTGATTCTAAGAGTCAAATCGGGTAACGCGGGAGTAAATCCGCTGAACTGTACAGGCAATAGACACCTCAATTCACTGTTTCAATGTTAACGTTGAGCGTCAAGCCGTTTGAGAATGTTACCAAATGCAATAAAGTCAATCGTTTTTCAGAAAGCCTTACGTGCGAGAATCTAACTCGCCGTAACGATAGTATAACTCCGTGTTTTGATAAACACACTAGTATACATTTTAGCAGGGGAACACCTTCCATTCATGTATGAATAGGAGGTTCGAGTGTCAAAGCGTTCAAGAAAGTTGCCACCTACTTTGGGAGTCGAACGGCTAAGTCATTAGCATCACCTATCATTTGATCCAAAGAGTCAAACCAGTAATTGCGGCAGTAAATGTGCAGTACAGTATTAGCAATAGACAACTTAATTCTCGGCTTGAATATTAAAATACACCGTGGCACCGTTTGAGAACGCAACCAATTGGTACAAAGTCAAAAGTCTTACCGAAGATCTTACCTTCCGCGAACTGCACACATGACATTGAGAGTGAAATTCGTGATCAAAGAAAGAAATTTGTAACCATTTCAGTGACGGGCACCTTGTTTTCATTAACAAATTAGAAGATCGTGTGTCAAATCGTACGATATCGTTACCACCTCCTTTTAGAGCCGAACCGCTGAGTCAACAACTTCACCCACAGTTGTCATGCCTGGTACTCCAGGAGTAAATCTGCTGAGCAGTATTGGTGATAGAAACGTTAATTAACCGAATGTATTTCAAAGTAGATAGTCAAACCGTCGTTGAACATTACAGGTAGGTACAAAGTCATTCTTTTTACAGATTACCTTACCTTCGTGAAAATAACTGGCAGCAGGGACTGTGTTGCTTAGGGTTCAGTGGTACAAATTACTATTAATATTTATGACAGGCTCCTGAATTTCATGAATGTATTCGAAGATCGTGTGTCGAACCGTTCGAGATCGCTACCACCTTTTCTCAGATTCGAGCGGCTAAGTCAGTAGTTTCACCTACCCAGTGATTCCGTAGGACGACGCAGGCATTCCGAGCGGCAACAAACTGTATACAATTGGCAATGATATCTTATTTCAGGGTACGAATATTAAGGTACACAGTCCATCCCTTGTAGAATGATACCGATTGGTATATTGTCAAAAGTTTGTAGAAGACCTTACATGCAGTGAATCTAACCTGCTGCATCGAGAGTAATTGGTCATCATTTCAGTGACGGCACTTTAAATTCACGTATGAAATAGAATTTGGAGCATCAAACTGATCGAGGACGTTGCCACCTTTTGTGAGAGACGGCCGGCTATGTCAACAGCTTCACCTATCCTGTCACTCGGACATTCAAACCAGGCATTCCCTGAGTAAATCCGCTGTACAGTATCGGCATTAAAACCCTACTTCCCGGTACAGATAGTAGAGAACAGTATCACACAACTGTACAACTTTACGTACTTGGATAGATTCCATCTTCCCATCGAGGGCCGTACCTGCCGAGAAGCAAACCCGCCGTAAGGATAGTATAACTTCGTGTTTATCGAAGCGAACTAGTATCCATTTTATTGACAGGCACCTTTGCTTCATGTATGAATTAGAAGATCAAGTGTGATACGGTTCGGGAACGTGACCACCTTCTTTGAATATCGAACGGCTAAGTGAATACCTTCACCTATTCTGGGATGCCGAGAGTAAAACCAAGAATACTAGGAGTACATACCGCGTATAGCATTGGCAACTGACACCTAAATTCTCGGCATGAGTATTATTTAGGGAGTCAAATCGTCGGAGAACATTACTAATTGTTATAAAGTCATTCTTTCAACAGAATAAGTTACCTTCCGAGAACGAATCCCGCTGTATCGAGAGTCCAACATCGTGATCAGAGGAGCACATTGCTATACATTCTCGTGGTGTGCACCACAGTTTCATGGATGAATAACTAGAGCGAGCGTCAAACCGTTCAAGAACGTTATCACCTTCTTTGAAAGTCGCACATCTGATTCAATTGCTGCAGCTATCCTGCGATTTCCAGAGGCAAATCAGGTATTTCAGGAGGAAATTCTCTGCGCTGTGTTGGCAATAAACACCTCAACCATGTGTATGAATATTAAAGTACCGCGTCACACAGCAGGGGAACGATACCAATAGGTTGTAATATCATACACCTTACCAAACACCTTACCTCCCTAGAACCGAACCCGCTATAATGAGTGTTATGCTTACTGCTCACAGCAACAAATCAGGAAACGTTTTAGCAGACAGACAGCTTTTTTCATTTATGAATAGCAAAATAGAGAATCTAACCGGTTGGAGAACGATCCCACCTTCTTTGACAGTCGCATATCTAAGTCAATAGTGTCACCTATCGTGTGATTGCGGGAGCCGGATCACGCATTCTAGGAGTAAATTCTCTGAACAGTAATGGCAATAGACGCCATAATTCATGGTTTGAATATTAATGTAAAGCGTCAAACCGTTTGTGAACGTTACCAACGTGTTTGAGGTCAAGATATTTACCCAAGGCCATAGCTTCCGCGATCCTCATAACCTTCATCGAGAATATATGTTTGGCCTCAGAGAATGAAATTATTATTCAATTCAGTGACGGTCACTACAACTTCATTTATGTATTAGAAGATCGAGTGTCAAACCGCTCGAGAACGTTGGCATCTTTTGTGACAGACGAATCGCTATGTCAATAGCTGCACCCATCCTGCGATTCCGAGAGTCAAACCATGTATTCCTGGAGTGAATGCGTTGCATAGTATTGGAAACTGTCACCTGAATTCTCGTCTTGAATATTACTGTAGAGCGTCATACCGTTTGAGAGCGTTACGAATTTGTATAGAGTCAAACGCTTTAACGAAGGCCTTACCATCCGAGAACCTCAGCACCTTCATCGGGGAATGAGTTCGTGTTCGGAGAAAGAAATTAATATTCATTTCAGTGTCGACACGTTAACTTCAGGTGAATTAGAGTATCTATGGTCAATCCGATCGAGGATGTCACCACCTTTATTGAGGGTTTAGCGAATAAGTCAATAGCTCCACCTATCCCACGAATCCGAGAGTCTAACCAGGTAATCCGAGGGTACATGCGCTGAAGAGTATTGGCAATAGATACCTTAATTCGCGGAATGAATATTGAAATGGAGCGTCACACGCTGTGAGAACAGAACTAATTGCTATAAAGTCAAACGTTTTACCGATTGCCTTACCGTCAGAGAATGCATCCCGCCGTATCGAGAGTATAGCTACTTGTTTAGGCAAACACATTGGTGTACAATTTAGTGACCTCATCTTAAATACAAGTATGAATTAGAAGATCGGTAGTCAAACCCTGCGGGAACGATACAACTTCTTTGAGATTAGAACGGCTAAGTCAATAGCTTCATACATCCTGTCATCTAAAGAAGTAAAACCACATATTTCGGGAGCAACTCCGCTGAAGTGTCTTGGCAATAGACACATTAGTTCACGGTATGAATATTAAAGCAGAGCGACGAACCTTTTGATGGCGTTACCAATTGTTATAAAGTATAACGTAGTACCGAAGGCCTTACCTTCTGCAAACCCCACCGGTTTCATCGAGAGAATAAGTTAGTGTTCAGAGAAAGAAACTAGAATTAATTTTAGTTACCGGCATCTTAACTTGATGCATGATTTAGAAGCTCGATTGTCAAACATTTCGAGAACATTACCACCCTCTTTGATAGTCAAACACACGAGTCAATAGTTTCACCCATCCTGTGATTTCGAGGGTCAAATCAGGTATTATCAAAGTAAATCCGCTGACCAGTATTGACAATAGACACCTTAATTCCAGGTTTGAATATTAAAGTAGAGCGTCAAATCGTTTGGGAACGCAACCAATTGGCATAACGACATACTATTTACCTGATACTTTACCTACCGTGAACCAAACCCGCCGTACCGAGAGTATAACTTTGTGCTGAATAAGACACATTACTTTACAATTTAGCAACGGGCACCCTAATTTCATGAATGGATTAGAAGATCGAGATGTAAACGGCTCGAGAACGTTCCCACCTTATTTGGGATTCAAAAGGCTAAGTTAATAGCTTCACATATCCTGCGATTCCGACAATCAAACGAGGTATTCCGGGAGTAAATGCGCTTAACAGAATTGGTATTGGACACCTTCATTCACGGTTTGAATATTAAAACAGAGCGTCAAACCATTTTGGAACGTTACCACCCTCCCTGAGAGTTGAACGGATAGGTCAACAGCTTCTCCCATCCTGTGATTCCTAGCGTTAAGCCAGGTATTCCAGGAGTAAATCCGAGAGAACAGTATTGGCAATAGATCCCATAGTTCACTGTATGAGTATTACCGGATCTATATGCGCCGTACGGTATTGCCAATAAGCACCATAATTCACGGCTTGAATAAAAATGTAGAGCGGGAATCCGTTTGTGAACATTGCAAGTTGGTATAAATTCAAACGCTATACCGATGTCCTTACCTTCGGAGAACCTAACCAGCCTTTCGAGAGTTTAACTTCGTGTTCAGCGAAAGAAATTAGTATTCATTTCTGCGGCGGGCTAGTTAACTTTATGTAAAAATTAGAAGATCGATGGTCAAATCGTTCGTGAACGTTGTCACCCTGTTTGAGGGTCGGACGGATATTTTAATAGCTATACCTATCAAGTGATTCTGGGATTCAATCCTGGTAATCCGAGAGTAAATCCGCTGAAGAGGATTGTCAGTAGGTACATTAATTCGCGTAGTGAATATTAAAATAGGGCGTCACCCGTTAGAGAACCGTACTAGTTGTTATAACGTCAAACGTTTTACCGAAAGCCTTAATGCCCGAGAAGCTATCCGCCGTATCGAGAGTACAACTTCGTGTTTAGTGAATCACATCAGTATATGTTTTAGTGACTGCACCTTAGGTTCATGTATGAAGTAGAATATAGATGGTCAAACCGTTCGAGAATGTTACCAGCCCCTTTATGATTCGAACGGCTAGGTCAGTAGCTTCACCTGTCCTGTCATTCGGGGATTCAAATCATGTTATCTGGGAGTAAACCCCCTGAACAGTTTTTGCAATACACACCTTAATACACGGTTTGAATATTAAAGCAGACCGTCAAATCGTTGTAGGTCGTTACAAATTGCTGTATAGTCAAACATCTTACCGCAGACCTCATCCCCTGAGAAGATAACCCGCCGTAACGAGGGCATAACATCGTGTTTAGAGGAACACATCAGTATACGTTTTAGTGATGGCACACTAAATTCATGTATGGAATTGAATACAGATGGTCAAATTGTTCTAGAGCATTGCCACCCTTTTTGAGAGTAGGCAGCTAGTTCAATACCTTCACCAGTCGTGTGATTCTGAGAGTCAAACTGGGTATTCCGGGAGTAAATCGGCTGAACAGTGTAGGCAATTGACACCTGAGACCACGGCTTGAATATTAAAATAGAGCGTCATACAGTATGATATCGTTGCCAATTGCAATAATGTCAAACGTTTTAGCGAAGGCGCTACCTTCCGTGTACATCACACGTGTAATTGAGAATATAACTTCGTCTTCAGAGAAAGAAGTTAATATTCATTTCAGTGACGGGCACTTTATCTTCATGTATGAATTAGAATGTAGATGTGTCAAACCGTACGAGAACCTTAGAAACGTCTTCGAGAGACGAGCGGCTATGGTGATGGCTTCAGCCGTTCCAGGATTCCAAGAGTCAAATGAGTTATTCCGGGAGGAAATCCCATGAACAGTATTGACAATAAACGCCTTAATTCATGGTTTGAATATGAAAGAAGAGTGTCAAACCGTCTGTGAATGTTACCAATTGCTATAATGTGAAACGTTTCACCGAATACTTTACCATCCGAAATAATAACCCGCTGTATAGGGAATACAACTTCGTGTTCAGAGAAAGAAGTTTATCTTCATTTCTGTGACGGGTGCCTCAATTTCGTGTATGAAATAGAAGATCCAGGGTCAAACCTATCAAATTCTGTTACCGCCCGTTTGTTGTTGGAAGCACTAAGTCAACAACTTTCTGTATCCTCTAATTCCGAGCTTCAAATGAGCAAGTCCGCTGAACAGTATGGGCAATAGCAACCTTAATTCACGGTGTGAATATTACTGTAAAGGGTTATACCTTCGGCGAACATTACCAATTTGTATTAAATCATTCCTTTTACCGAATACGCTCCTCTCCCGAGAACCTAACCCGCTGTGCCATGAGCCTAGGTTATTATTCACGGAATCAAATTAGTCTACAAACGAGTACACAGACTCCACAATCTAATGAATGAATATCAAAATCAAGTGACAGTCAGTTTGAGAACGTTACCGCCTTTTTGAGAGTCGAACGGTTATATCAATTGCTTCAGATCGTGTGGTTCCGATAGTCAAACATTTCTGGGAGTATAACTGCTGTAGAGTATCGGCATCAAAACTCTACTTCTTCTGCAAATAATAAAGTATAGTATCACACAGATGTGCAACGCTAGCTATTGGTATAGGCTCTAACTTTTTTCGGAAGGCCGGACCTTTCGAGAAGCTAACTCGCTGTATTGAGAGTATAACTTTGCGGCCAGAGAAGAAAAGTAGTATCCATTTTAGCGATGGTCACCTTAATACCCTATATGAATTGGAAGATCTACGGTCATACCTTTCGAGAACGTTACAACATTCTGTGAGAGACGAACGGCTAAGGCAATTGCTTCACCTATCCTGTGATTCCGAGAGACAACCTTGGCATTTAACGAGTAAATCGGCTGAAGCTTATTCACAATAGACACCTTAACTCGTGAAATGAATATCAAAGGAGGCCGTCAACCCGTTGTCGATGGGTACCCACTGGTAGAGATGCAAACATTTTACTGACAGCGATACATTCCGAGTAGCTGTCCCGCGCTACCGAGAGAATAACTGCGTGTTCAGGGGAAGATATTAGTATACATTTTACTGATTTGCACATTAGTTTCATGTACGAATTGGAAATCGGGTGACAAACCGTTCCGGAACTTTATCACCTTCATAGAGAATCGCACAGCCCTATCAATAGCTGCACCTATCCTGCGATTCCGGGAGTCAAACTATGTATTCCGGGAGTAAATCTGGTTAACCGTATTGGCAATTTACACGTTAATTCGCGGTTTGAATATTAAAGTAGCGCGTCAAACCGTTTTAGAGTGTTGCCAATTTGTATAAAGTCAAACACTTTAAAGATAGACTTACGTTCGGAGAAGCTAACCTGCCCTTCCAAGAGTATGACTTCGTGTTCAGACAACGAAATTAGTATTCATTTCAGTGATGGCCACCTTATCTTTGAGTATGAAGTAGAAGACCGAAGGTCAGACCGTTCGTGAATGTTAGCACCATATCTGTGAAATACAACGGATAAAAATGTAGCTCCACCTGACCTGTGATTCGGAGTGTCAAACCAGGCAATTGGAATGTAAATTGCCATCTAGCACCTTAGTTCACGGCATGAGTATTAAAGTAGGCCCTGAATCCGCTGTAGAACATTACCTACTCGTGTCGGGTCAAACATCTAACAGAATACAATACCCACCGAAAAAGTAGCCGCTGCATTGAACGCTTATCAGCCGGTTCAGGGGTGCGAAATAGTATACATAATAGTGACTGTACAATAATTTCATGTATGCATCCGGAACTCGAGGGTTAAGCCGTAGGAGACGGTTAACACGTTCTGCTACAAACGAATGACTAAGTCAATAGATTCACCTATCCTGTGATACCGAGAGCCAAACCAGGAATTCCGTGATTCTATCCGCTGCATAGTATTGGCAAGCGACACCGTAATTTGCGGTATAAATGGTAATATAGTGATCCGAACCGTCCTAGATCGTTACTTACTGGTATAGGGTCAAACTCTCTACCGGATACATTACGCTCCGAGAAACTATCCCGCTGCAGCAAGTATCTGGCATAGTGTTCAGGGAACCAAAGTAGTAGACACTTTAGCAGACAGACACGCTATTTGCATCTATCAGTATGAAGATAGAGGGTCAAATCGTCCGAGAATTTTACCACCTGCTTTGTCAGTCGCATGGCACATGCATTAGTTTCTCCTTTCCTATGACTTCGAGAGACAAAGCGTGGTGCTGCCGGAGAAAGTCCGCTGAACTGTATTACCAATAGACACCTCAATGCACGATTTTAATATTGAAGTAGACCGTCAGACCGTTTTAGAGCGTTGCCAACTGATGTTCGGTGGATAAAATTGCTAAAAATTTTAGTCACCGGGACCTTTATTTCATTATGAATAAGAATATCAAGTGTCAAACGTTTCGAGAACATTGCCACCTTCTGTTAGAGACGAACGACTAAGTCTATAGCTGCACCTATCCTGCTATTTCGACAGTCAAACCAGGTAATCCGAAAGTGAATGCGGTGTACAGTAGTAGCAATAAATACCTTAACTAGCGGATTGGATATTAAAATATAGCGTAACCCCGTGTAAGAAAGGTACCAATTGCTATATAGATAAACGTGTCGTTTTACCGATTTCCTTACCAATCGAAAGCTATCTCGCCGTTTCGAGAGTATAGATACGCGTTTAGGGAATCACATTAGTATACATTTAATGACGAGCACCGTAGTTTCGTGCATGAATTGGAAGGTCGATGGTCAGACCGTTTGAGAACGTTACCACCCTCTTCGAGAGTCGAACGGATGAGGCAATAGGTCCACCTATGCTGTGATTCCCTGAGTCAAAGAAGGTTATTCGAGAGTGAACCCTCTGTCCAGTATTGGCAAGAGATACATAATGTCACGGTATGAATTTTAATGTAGGGGGTCTATCCGTCGGAGAACATTACCTATCTGTATAAGAACATTTTTCTTTCACAAAACCTTACCCTGCAAGAACCCATGCCGTTATAGCGGTTGCCTTTCGTCGGGTCCACTGGATCGAATTAGTAGACATTTTAGCGATGAGCACATTAATTTCATTTATATACTTGAATATCGATGGTCATAGCGTTCCAGACCGTTACCACCCTCTATGGCATACAAACGCCTAAGTCAATAGCTTCACCTATCCCGTGGATCCGGGTGGCAAATCAGGTATTGCAGGAGTACATGCGCTGGACAGTATTGGCAATAGGCACCCTAACTCTCGGTATGGATACTCATGTACAGAGTCAAACCTCTGGAGAACGTTACCTATTACTATAACGTCATTCTCCTTACCGAAGACCTTACACCCTGAAAAAGTAACCCGCTGTATCGAGAGTATAACTTCGTGTCCTGAGGAAAAAATTTGTCTTCACGTCAGAGACTGGCACCAGGAATTGATCTCTGAATTAGTGGCTGGAGTTTTGAACGATTAGGGAACGAAACCACCTTCTGTGAGAGACGAACGGCTAAGTCAATAACTTCACGAATCCTGCGATTCCAAGCGTCAAACCAGGTAATCCTGGAGCAAATCCGCTGACCACAATTGGCAACACTCTCGTTAACTCACGGTATGCTGTTAAAGTAGAGAGTCAAGCCGTAGGATAGCATTTCCAATTGTTATAAAGTTATTAATTCTACCCCATACCTGTCCATCGAGTACCCAGCCAGCTGTAGCGATTATCTTGCGTAATATTCACAGGAACAAATGAGAAGACATTTTAACTGGCGGACACATTGGTTTCATGTATAAATAGAAAAATCGACAGTCACACCGTTCGAGAACGATCCACATTGTTTGAGGGTCCAACGGCTGCGTCAATAGCCTCACCTATATTTGTGAATCCGTGAGTCAAGCCTGATATTCGAGGAGTAAATCAGCTGAACAGTGTTAGTGAGAGATACCATAATTCACGGCTTTAATATTAAATATAGATCTTCAAACCGTTTGTGATCGTTACCCATTCGTACAATGTCAAAAGTTTTATTGAAGGCCATACCGTCCAAGGACGTAGTCCGCTGTATCGAGAGTATAACTTCGTGTTTAGAGAAAGAAATTAGTACTCATTTCATTGAAGGGCACCTTCATGAAAATTAGATGATATCGGGTCAAGCTGTTCGAGACCGTTACCACCCTCTTTCAGAGTCGAACCGCTAGGCCAATAGCATCACCTGTCCTGTTATTCCGAGGGTCAAGCCAGCGATTCCGGGAGTAAATCCGATTTACATTATCGGCATTAACATCCATACTTCCGGTAATAGATATTAAAGCAGAGAGTCACACAGTTGTACAACATTGTCTATTCGTGTAGTGTCCAACTTCTCATCGACAGCCGTACCTTGCGGCAAGCTAGCCCGCCGTAGCGAGAGTATAACGTCGTGTTTAGAGAAGCAGACTTGAATACATGTTAATGACGGCGTCTAAATTTCATGTATGAGTTAAAAGATCTGTGTGTCAAACCGTTCCAGAACGTAACAATCGTCTTTGAGAGACAAACGGTTAAGTCGATAGCTTCATCTATTCCATGAGTCCTAGAGACGAATGAGTTATTCCGGGAGGAAGTACGATGAACATTATTGACAATAAACGCCTTAATTCAAGGTTTGAATATTAAGGTAGAGCGTCAAACCGTTTCGGAACGTTTCCAGTAGGCATTAAGTCAAACGTTTTACTGATGACCTAACTCTGCGAAAGCATAGTGCGCTGTATCGAGAGCACGATACGGTGTTCAAAGAACCAAGTTACTATACATTTTAGTCCCTGATACCTTAATATCATGTATGAAGTAGAAGATTGGGTGTCAAGCCATTCGAGCACGTAATCTCCATCTTTGAATGTCGAACGGCTGAGTCCAAAGCTTCACCAGTCCTGTGACTCTGATTGTCAAGCGTTGAATTGCAGGAGTAAGTCCGCCGTACATTGTTCCCAATGGGCACCTTAATTCGCGGTTTGAATTCTAAAGTGAAGGGTGAAATCGATTGTGACCGTTACCAGTTTGTTTAAAGTCAAAGGTACTATGAATTACCATGCCAACAGAGGACCTACCCCACAGCAACAAGGCTGTTGCTTAGTTTAAACGGAAGCAAATAAGTCCACATTGCAGGGACTGGCACCTTAACTTCATGTATCCATGAGAATATCGAGAGGCAAACCGATCCAGAACGTTACCACCTCCCTTGTAATTTGATCGGCAGAGTCAATAGCTTCATATGTTTTTGTGACTCCGTGAGAAAATCAGGTACTCCGGTCGTGACTCCGCTGAACAGTATTGGTAATTGACACTCTAATTCTCGATTTGAATTTTAAGGTAGTGCGTCAAACCGTTTGAGACCGGCATCAATTGGAGTGAAGTCAAAGGTTTTATTAATTACCATACCTACAGAGAACCTAAGCCGCTGTAACCAGTGTGTTGCTTAATGTAAACGGAAACAAATAAGTACACATTTTATGTACTGGCACCTTAATTTCATGTACCAATGTGTATATGGAGAGGCAATCCGGTCCAGGGCGTTACCACCTTCTTTGAAAGTCGAACGGCAGAGTCAATAGCTTCACATACTTTTGAGATTTCGTGTGTCGAGCCTTGTATTCCAGGAGTAAACCGCTGAACGTTATTGTCAATATACACCTTAGGTGACGGTATTAATATTAGAGTAGAGCGTAAAACCGTTTGTCAACGTTACCAATGGGCAATAACAATTTACCAGATACCTTACCCTCAGAGAACATAATCCGCAGTACCTCGAGCATAATTTTGTGTCCACTGAAACAAATTACTATACAGTTTAGTGACGGGCACCTTAATTTCATGCATGACTGAGAAGATCGAGTATCATACCTTTCGAGAACATTACCACCTCCTTCGAGAATCGAACGGCTACATGAACAGCTTCACCTATCCTATGATTCCGACAGTCAATCCAGGTATTCCGGGAGCAAATCTGCTCAACAGTTTTAGTAATAAACACCGTAATTCGCGGTTTGAATATTAAAGCAGACCGTCAAACTATTGTAAGACGTTACATACTTGTATAGAATCAAAAACTATATAGATTCCTACCTTCATAGAAGCTAACCAGTCGTATCGAGAGTACAACTTCGTGCTCAGAGGACCAAATTAGTAAACATTTTAGTGACGTGGTCTAAATTTTATTATAAACCAAAGGAGCGGGGGCCACAACGTTGGAGATAGTTATAACATTCTATAAGACTCGAACATATAAGCCAATAGCTTCATACATCCTGTGATTCCAAAAGACAAACGAGATATTTCGGGAGTAATTGCGCTCTACAGTATTGGCAATAGATACCTTAATTCGCGGATTGGATATTTTAATAGAGCGTCACACCGTGTGAGGACGTTACCAGTTGTTATAATGTCAAGCCTTACCGGCTGAAAAGCGGTCACAACGCATGGAGCGTAGAACGTAGTATTTAGAGAAACTCATTAGTACTCAATTTAGCGGCAGTACCATAACTTCATGTATGAGTCAGAAGATCGAAATTTATACCGTTCGACATGGTTACCACCTTCAGGGATAGTCGCATACCTAAGCCAATATCTTCACCTACCCTGTGATTCCGAGAGTCAAACAAGTCGTTACTGGTGTAAATCCGCAAAATTATATGGGCAACTGATACCATGATTCTCTGTATGAATATTAAAGAAGTCCGTCATACCGTTATACAGAGTTACTTAATAGTATAACATTTTACGGTTTACAGAAGATCTAACCTTCCGAGACGCTAAAGCTCTATATCCGTGGTATTACTTCGTGTTCAGAGAAGCAAATTAGTGCACACTTTGGTGACGAGTACCGTGATTTAATTCATGAATTAGAAGATGGCGGGTCAAACCGTTCAAAGACGTTACCACCATCTATGAGAGACGGACGGCTAGGTCAATAGCTCGACCTATCCTGTGATTCCGAGAGTCAAATCAGGTAATATCGGAGTAAATCCGCTGAAGAGTATTGACAATTGAGACCCTATTTCGCTGTATTATTATTAATGTAGGGTGTCAAACCGTCGGAGAACATTACCAATTCGTATAGAGTCATGCCTTTTCTGAATACCTTACCTTCCGATATCCAATGCTGGTGTACTGAGTGTCCTGCTCAATGTAAACTGAAATAGATTAGTAGACATTTTAGGGGACGGACACCACATGCTTGTGTACAAATATCAGCATCGAGAAGCAAAGCGTTCGAGAACGTGCCCACCTTCTCCGACAGTCGCACAGCTATGTCAATAGCTGCAGCTATCCTGTGATGCAGAGAGTCAAGCCAGGTATTCCGGGCGTAAAACCGCTGAAAAGTAATGGCATAGACACATTAATGCACGGATACTATGTCAAAGTAGAGCCTCAAACCGTTTGAGAGCGTTAGCAATCTGTATATATACAAGCTTTTTACTGACAGCCTCACCTTCCAAGAAGCCTAACGAGTTGAAACGAGAGTATATCATCGTGTTCAGCGGAAGATATTGGTATTCATTTTAGTAACGAACACCATTATTTCATGCATAAATTGAAAGATAGTGGGTCAAACCGCTAGAAAACGTTGCCTCTTCTGTGAGAGTCGAACGTCTGAGTCAATTACTCCACCTATCCTGTGGTTCCGAGTGGCCATCTGGGTTCTCCGAAAGTAAATCCGCTGAAGAGTGCTGACAATGGACACCTTAATTTACGGTTTAAATAGTAATATAGATATTCGAAACATCGTAGAACGGTACCGACTGGTATATGGTCAAATTTTGTACCGGATACATTGCCTTCCAAAAACCTAACCAGTTGTAGCGAGTGTCCTGCATACTACCTCACGGAATCAAATTAGTAGACATTTTAAAGTGACGGACACCTTATTTTCGCATGTGAATGGAATAACCGAGAGATAAGCAGTTCGAGAACGCTTCCACCATCTGTGAGAGTCGAGAGGATAAGTCAATAGTATCATCTATCCAGAGGTTCAGCGACACAAACCAGATACTCCTGGAGTAAATCCGCTGAAGACTATTGCCAATAGACACTTCAATTCGCGGACTGAATATTAAAATAGAGCGTCATATTACGTGAAAACGATACCAGTGCGCATAAAGTCATATCTTTTACCGATTGCCATACCTTCTGAGAACTTAACCCGCTGTAGCATGTATCCTGCTTAATGTGCAGTGAAACAGATTAGTAGATATCTTAACGGACGAGCAACACAGGTTTGTGTGTAAATATAAATATCGGGGGCCAAAGCGTTCGTGATCGGTACCACCGTCTGTGAGATGCGAACGGCAAAGTCTGTAGCCTCACCAATCCAGTGATTATGACAGTCAAACCTCGTATTGCTGGAGTAAATCCGCTCAACAGTATTGCCAATAGACACCTTAATTCACGGTTTGGATAGTAAAGCAGAGCGTCAATCCGTTTGAGATCGTTACCAATTCGTGTAAAATCAAGAGTCTTAACGAATGCCTTACCCTCCGACAGACTAACCGGCTGTAACGAGAATATAACTCCGTGTTCAGAGAAAGAAATTATTATAATCTTTAGTGATTGGAATCTTAATTTCGTATATGATTTCGAAGATCGAAGGTCAATACTTCCGAGAACGTTACCACCTGCTATGAGAGTCGAGCTGCATAATCGGTGGCTAAAATGATCATGAGGTTCCGAGTGTCAGGCCAGGTATTCCGGACGTCAATCCGCAGTGCAGAATTACCAATGGACTCGTTCATTCACGGTATCAATATTAAAGGAGCGCGTCAATCCTTTGTAGGACATTACATATTGCTATAGTGTCAAACTTCGTCGCAACGACTTACCTGCCGAGAACCAACCCCGCTGTATTGAGGGTATAACTACGTGTTTATAGACGGAAATTTGTATTCATTTTAGTGATGGGCACGATTATTTTATGGGTGAATAAGGAGATCGAGAAGTAACCTGGTCCAAATCATTAGCACCACCTTTGAGAGTCGCACAGCTCAGTCAATTCCTTCACCAATCCTGTGATACCGGGAGTCAAACCAGGCATGGCCAGAGTCAATAAACTGTACACTATTGGCAATGGATACCTTAGTTGACCGTTTGTATATTTCAGTAGAGCGCGAAACCGTTTGAAACCCTCACCAATTGGTATAAAATCAAACCAATTACCGAAGACCTTACCCTCCCAGAAACAAAACCCACTGTATCGAGAGTATGATATCATGTTGATGGAAACAAATTAGTACACACATAACGGACGGCCACCTTAATTTCATGTATGAATTAGAATATTGAGCGTCAAACCCTTTGTGAACGAATCCAATTGTTACAAAGTCAATCCTTTTACAGAAGGTCGTACCTTCCACGAACCTCACCCGCTGTAGCGAGAAAATGACTTCATATTCGTGGAAGCGTAGAAGATCGATCGTCAAACCGTTCGCGAACGGCACCCCCATTATTGACAGTTGGACATTTGAGTCAGTAGCTTCATCTGTCCTGTGATTCCGAGAGTACTGCCAGGCATTCCTGGAATAATCCGCTGAACAGTATTGGCAATAGACAGCATATTTCACGATATGAGCATTAAATCAGAGCATCAAACCGTTGTAGAGCATTACCTATTCGTATAGAGTCCAACGCTTTACCGAAGAGCTAACCTTCCGTGAAGCTAACCCTCTGCATCCAGAGTATAACTTCGTGTTCAGAGAAGCACGTTCGTATACATTTTGGTGATGGCTACGTTAGTATCATGTGAGAATTCGATGATCCAGGGAAAAACGGTTCGAGAATGCGTCCACCTTCCTTGAGATTGGAATAGCTAATAGTATAGCTTCTTTGAGAGTGGAACGGGCAAGTCAGTAGCTTCAGCTATTCTGTGACTCCGAGAGTGACACCATGTATTCCAGCAGTAAATACGCTCAACAGTTATGGCAATAGACACCATAATTCACGCTATGAATATTAAAGTAGAGAGTCGAACCGCGGAAGTGCGTAACGTATTTGTATAAAGTCAAACTCTTTCCCGTAGGCCTAACCTCCAGTGATGCTAACCCGCTGTATAGAACGTAAAACACCGTGTTCAGTAAAACAAATTACACAACATTCTAATGGCGGGTACAGCAACTTCATGTATGGAAATGAAGATCGAGCGTCAAGCCGTTAGAGAACGTTATCACCTACCTTGAATGTCACACTTCTAAGTCAATAGCTGCACCTATCCCTTGATTACGAGAAACAATTCTGGTATTCCAGGAGTAAATGCTTGACGGTTGGTCTCAAACAGTTTGACGCTTTACTTTTCTATTCAAGCCGTGAATTAATGTGTCTGTTGGCAGCACAGTCCAGCGGATTTATTCCAGGAATACCTGGTTTGATTACCCGAAACACAGGATAGGTGTAGCTATTGACTTAGCCGTTCGACTCTCAATGAAGGTGGCCACTTTCCCGAACGGTTTGACACTCGATCTTCTAATTCGTACATGAAATTATGGTGGCCGTCAGTAAAATGGATACTAATTTCTTTCACTGGATACCATGTTATACTCTCGATTCGTCGCGTTATGCTTTCGGAGGGTACAGTTTTCAGTAAAACATTTGACTCCATACCAATTGGTAACGCTCCCAATCGGATTGTCGCACTACTTTCATATTCACACCGTGAATTAAGCTGACTAATGCCAATACTCCTAGGTGGATTTACTCATGGAATACCTGGTTTGTCTCTCGTAATCATAGGTTTAGTGTTGCTATAGACTTATCCTTTCGACACTCATAGAGGGTAGTATCGTTCACGAACTGTTTGACAATAGATTTTCTAGTTCACATGATGGTAACGTGCCGACTCAGAAATGAATGATAATTTCTTTCTCTGAACTCAAAGTAATATGCTCGATACAGCGGGTCAGATTTTTCGGAGGGTATGGCAATCCCTAAAGCGTTTGACTTCATAGCAATTGGTAACGATCTCAAACGGTTTGACACTCGATCTTCTTATTCATACATGCAATTAAGGTGCCCGTCACTAAAATATACACCAATTTGTTTTTCTGAACATGGAGTTATACTCTCAATACAGCGGGATTGTTTTTCGGAGGGTAAGGCATTCTGTAAGAAGTTTGTGTCTACACCAATAGGTAATGTTCTACAACGTTTTCTCGGCCTGCTTCATCATTCTAACCGTGAATTGAAGTGTCTGTTGCCAATTCTGTACAGCGCATTTGCCCCTGGAATATCTTGTATGACACTCGGAACCGCAGGATAGGTGAATCCATTGACTTAGCTGTTCGAATGTCATAGAAGGTTGTTACGATATCGAACTGTTTTATTCCCGGTCTTCTGTTTCATACATGAAGTCAAGGTGGCCCTTACTGAAATGAAGACTAATTTCATTCTCTGAACATGAACTAACACTATCGCTACAGCGGGTTAGATTCACGAAAGGTAAAGCCTTCGGTAAAAAGTTTATATCTATACCAACATGTAACCTTCTAGAACTGTACGACGGTCTGATTTAATATTCAAACCGTGAATTAATGTGACTAATGTGAATACTGTACAGCAGATTCTCTCCCAGAGTAACTGATTTGGCTATCTGAATCACATGATAGGTGCAGTTTTTGACTCAACCGTTCGATTCCCAAGGATGGTGGGATCGTTCACGAACGGCGTGATTCCCGATAATTTTATTCATTCACGAAAATAAGGTGTCCGCCTGCTAAAATGTCTACTAACTTGTTTCCGTGTGCACTAAGCGTGACACTCGCTACAGCGTGTTAGGTACGTGGAATGCAAGGTATCCGGTAAATAGTATGACTTTTTAAAAATTGGTTATGTTCTCCAACATGTTGACTCTCTACTTTAATATTCAAATATTGAATTCTGGTGTCCACTGCCAATACAGTTCAGCGGATTTACTCCAGGAATGCCAAGCCTGACTGTCGGAATCATAAGTATAGGTGAAGCTATTGACTCAGCCATTCGAATCTTGAAGAATCTGGTAAAGTTCTCGAACTGTTTGACACTAAGTGATCTTATCGATACATGAAATTAAGGTGTCCGCTATGCAAAATGTCTACTAATTCGATCCTGTGAACCCGAAGTAAGACAATCGCTACGGCGGCTAGCGTTCTCGGAATGAAAGGTATAGGTCAAAAGGAATGACTTCACACCGATTGGTAATGTTCCCGATGTTTTGACTTTCAGCCTTAATATTCATGCCGCGAATTTCGGTATCTGTTGCCAATATTGTTCAGCGCATTTGGCCTAGCATACGTCGTATGACTCTCACAATCGCAGTAAAGGCGAAGCTATTGACATAGACGTGGGTCTTTCAAGGGAGATGGAATCGATTTGCAATGGTTGGACTCTCTATTTTGCTATTCATACAAGAAACAAAGCTGTGCGTCTGCCAAAAAATCTACCAATTGGTTTCTGCGGGCACTGAGCATGATACCCGATACAGTGTGTGCGGTTCGAGGAAGGTAAGTTATTCGGTAAATAGCGACTTTATAAAAATTGGTTATGATCTCCAACGGATTGATTCCCTTCTTGATTATTCATACCGAGAATTAAGGTGTCTTCTGCGAAAACCGTTTAGCGGATATACATCTGGACTTCCAGGCTTGACTCTCGGTATCACATGGTAGGTGATGCTATTGGCTTAGCCTACTCCCAATTAAGTTGGCAACGTTCTCGATCGGCTTGACACTCGATCTTCTTATATGCAAATAAAATTAAGGGTGCTGTCACTAAAATATGTACTTATTTCCTTCCTAGGACGAGAACGTATACACTAGATACATCGGGATAGGCTCTCGCAAGGTAAGGACTTCGGTAAAATGGTTGACTGCATAGCAATAGGTAGCTACCTACAATAGTTTGACACTGTTCCTCAATATTTATAACCTGGAATAGCGTGTCTAATTCCAATACCGTACTGCGGGTTTAGTCGCGGAGAACCTGGTTTGTCTTCAGAATCACAGGATATGTGAAGATATTAGCTGTGCGATTCTCGAAGACGCTGGTTACAATCTCGAACGGTTTGATACTCGGTCTTCTAACACGTACATGAAGTTAAGTTTGCCCGTCACTAAAATGTATTCTAATTTGTTCCAATGAACACCATATTCTACTCTCGGTACAGCGCGATATGCTTTCGGAGGGTAAGGTCTTCAGTAAGACGTTTGACGTTATAGAAATTGGTAGCATTCTCAAACGGATTGACTCTGTACCTTAATATACATACTGGGAATTATTGCGCCTATGCAAATACTGTTCAGTGGAATTGCTCCTGCAATACATACCTTAATATACATACTGTGAATTATTGCGCCAATGCCAATACTGTTCAGAGGAATTGTTCCTGCAATACCTGGTGTGACTGTCAGTATCTCAGGGTCGGTGAAGCTATTGACTTAGCTTTGCGACTCTCAAGTAAGGTGATAAAATTCTAGATCCGATTGACTCTGGGTCGTCTAATTCATGCATGAAGTTATGGAGCCCGTCACTGAAATGAATATTAATTTCGTTTCCTGAATAGGAAATTATACTCTCGAAACGGCAGGTCATCTTCCCCGAAGGTAAGTCTATCGGTAAAGTGTTTGGCTCTATACCAATATGTTCCGTCCTGTAACCGTTTGGCGGTCTGCTTCCATATTCCGACCGATAACTGAGGAGTCTATTGCCAATAATCCTCAGCGGACTTACTCCCGGAATTCCAGGCTAGACTCTCGGAATCACAAATATAGGTGAAGCTATTGATGCAGTCGTTTGACTCTCGAAGAAGCTGGTAGTGTTGTCGAACGGTCTGACACTCGATCTTCAAATTCATAGATTAAACTAACGAGCCCGGCACTAAAATATATACAAATTGGATTCTATGAACACGAAGTTATACCAACTATACTGCGTGTTATATTCTCGGAAGGTAAGGCATCCATTGAAGAGTATTATTGTATTTCTATTAGTAGCATTCTCAAACGGTTTGACGCTCTACTTTACACCAGGAATACATAGCATTACACTTGGAATAACAGGATTGGTGAACCTATTGGTTAAGCTGTTCGTGCCCCACTGAAGGTGGCGTCGTTCTCGAATGCTTTGACTCTCAGTTTTGATATTTATACACAAACATGTGGTGACCGTCAGCTGAAATGTCTACCAATTTCGTATCGTGCACATTAAGCGGGACACTGGCTACAGCGGGGTTGAATCTAGGAATGTATGGTATTCGGCCAAAGGAATGACATTATGCTGATTGGTAATGTTCTCCGTCGGATTGACTCTCTGCATAATTATTCATACCGTGAATTAAGGTGTCAGTTACCAATAAACTTCTGCGGACTTACTGACGGATTACGTGGTATCATTTTCGAAATCACAGGATTGATGAAGCAATAGACTTATCCGTTCGACCCTCAAAGTGGGTAGTAACGTTCTCGAACGGTTTCACCATCGACCTTCTGATTCATACATAATGATGAGGTGCCCGAAACTGAAATGGATACTTATTTCTTTTCCAGGAAACGATGTTATACTCTCGATACGGCGGATTAGCTTCTCTGACGATACAGAAATCGGTAAAGCGTTCGACGTTATAGGAGTTAGTAACGTTCTAACAAGGTGTGACGCTCTATTTTAATGTTCATTCCGCGAATTAAGGTGTCTGGTGTCAATGCTGCTCAGCGAGTTTGCACCAGTAATACTTGGTTTGGCTTTCCGAATCACTCGATAGGTGAAGATATTGCCTTATCCGTACAACTCTCATAGAGTGTGGTAACGTTTTCAAAGGGTTTGACGCACTATTTCAACATTCAAACCGTGAATGAAGGTATTTATTACCAATACTGTTCAGCGGAATTACTCTCGGAATATCTGGATTAGCTTTCGGAGTCATAGGATAGATGCAGCTATTGACTAATCCGTACAACTCTCAAAGAAGGTGGTAACGTTCCCGTACGGATTGCCCATCGACGTACAATTGACATGAAGTTAGCGTGATGTCACTGAAGTGAGTACTAATTTTGCTGAGTGAACACGAACTTATTCTCTCGATGAAGTAAGTGAGATTCGCGTAAGGTAAAGGCTTTGCCAATGTATTTGAGTTTATACCAATTGGCAATGCTCGCATTCGGTTTGACGCTGTGATTTACTATCCAAACGGTGAACTAAAGTGTCTATTGGCAATACTGTTTACCAGATTTACTCCAGGTATACGTGGTTTTACCGCCTGAATGAAAGGTTTGGTGTAGCTATTGACATAGCCGTTCGAATCTCAAAGAGGGTGATAACGTTCTTGAACGGTTTGACACTAGATCTTCTGATTCCTGCACGATGTAACGGTGCTGCCACTAAAATGTATACCAATATGTATCCCTGATCACGAACATATACCCTCGATACAGCGGGATAGGTTCGCGGAGGGTAGGATCATCGGTGAAACTTATGCCACCATACCAATAGGTAACGTTCTACAAGGACTAGACTCTGTACTTCAATATTCAAACTGTGAATTAATGTGACCATTACCAATAGTGTACGATATATATACTCCAGCAATACCTGGTTTGCCTCTCAGAATAACGGGATATGTGCAGCTATTCACTTAGTCGCTCGTCTTTCACAGGAGATGACGTCAATAAATTGTATACTAATGTGTTTCCCTTAACACGTAGCTATTCTCTGGATACGTCGGGTCAGCTCCTCGGACGGTAAGGCATTCCGTAAGAAGTTTGACTTTATAGAAATTAGTAACATGATCACACGGTGTGACGCAGTACTTTAATATTCATTCCTCGAGTTAAGGTATCTATCGCCAACACAGTGCTGCGGATTTACTCCCGGAATACCTGGTTTGACTTTCGGAATCACAGAATAGGTGAAGGTGTAGACTTAGCTGTGCGACTCTCAATGAAGCTGGTAATGTTCTGGAAAAGATTGCTTCTCGATCATCTAATTGTTACATGAAACTAAGGTGCCAGTCACTAAAATGTATACAATTCCGTCCCACAGAACCCGAATCTATACTCTCGATACAGCGGGTTATCTTCATGGAAGGTTAGGCTTTCGGTAAAAAGTTTGATTGTATGCGAATAGGTAAAGTTCTACATCGGTTTGACGCTCTACTGTAATATTAAAACCGGGAATTATGGTATCTCTCATTAATACTGTTCCGCGGATTTACTCCCGGAATACCTGGTTTGACTCTCAGAGTCGCAAGGTAGGCGAAGCTCGTGATTTGGCGGTTCGATACTAAAAGAAAATAGGACTGCTCTCGGACGGTTTGACTGTCGATTTTCCCATTCACATACGATGGACGCTGTGCGTCTGATTGAAGGTCTACTAATTTGTTTCCGTGGGCACCAAGCATGATACACGACACTGCGGCATAGCATCTAGGAAGGTAAGGTATTCGGTAAGACGTATGACTTTACAGCTATTGGTTATGTTCCCCCACGGTTTGACAGTCTGCTTTAAAATTCGAACCCTGAATTATGTTTTCTATTGCCAATTCTGTTCAGCTGATTTACTCCTGGAATATCAGTCTTGACTCACGGATTCACAAATATAGGTGAGGCTGCTGACGCAGTCGTTGGACCCTCAAACAATCTGGATCGTTCTCGAACGGTGTGACTGTCGATTTTTCTATTTATACATGAAACTAATGTGTCCGCCAGTTAGAATGTCTTCTCATTTGTTCCTGTGAATATTTCGCAAGACAATCGCTGCAGCTGGCTGGGTACTCGATTGAATGGTATAGGGTAGAATTAATGACTTTATAACAATTGATTATGCCATCCTACGCCTTGACTCTCTACTTTAACAGCATACCGTGAGTTAGCGAGTGTATTGCCAATAGCGGTCAGCGGATTTGCTCCAGGATTACCTAGTTCGACGCTTGAAGTCGCAGGATTCGTGAAGTTATTGTCTTAGCCGTTCGTCACTCACAGTAGGTGGCATCGTTCCTATTCGCTCAAAACTCCATCCACTAATTGATAGATCAATTCCTGGTGCCCGTCACTGACGTGGAGACTAATTTAGTCGAGTTACTTTGTCGGGGTTTAAGGTCTTCGGTATGGAGTATGACGTTATAGCAATTGCAATCGTTCTCCAGAGGTTTGACTCTGTACATTAGTATCCATACCGTGAGTTAGGGTGCCTATTGCCAATACTGTCAAGCGCATGTACTCCTGCCATACCTGATTTGCCTCTCGGATCCACAGGATAGGTGAAGCTATTGACTTAGCCGTTTGTATGTCAAAGAAGGTGGAAACGTTCTCGAGCCGTTTGACCTTCGATCTTATAATTCAATTGAAGTTAACGTTCCCACACTGATATGCTTTCTAATTTCTTTCTCTGATCACGACGTTATATTTTCGATATGGCGGGTTAGCTTCTCCGAATGTAAGGACTACCGGTAAAATATTTGACTCTATACCAATAGGTAACGTTCTTCAACGGTTTGACGTTCCGCCTTAATATTCAATCCGTGAATTAAGGTGTCAATTGCCAATACCCTTTAGCGGATTCACTGTCGGATTACTTGGCTTTAGTCTCGGAATCATAGTATACGTGGAGCTATGGAATTATCCGTTCGATGCTCAAAGAGGGTAGCAACGATTCGTAACTAATTCATACATGAAATTAAGGTGGCCGTCACAAAAATGTCTTTTAATTTGTTTCTCAGAACAGGAAGTAATACCCACGATACAGAGGGTAATATTCCCGGAAGGTATGGTATGAGGTAAGGAGTATGACTTTATACCAATTGGTGACGTTGTCAAACGGTTTGACTCTATACCTTCATATTCAATCCGTGAATTAAGATGTCCAGATCTTATACTGTTCCATGGATTTACGCCCGGTCTACCTGGTATAAGTCTCCGAAACACAGGGTAGGTGAAGCTATACACTTTGCCGTTCTATTCTCAAAGAAGGTGGCAACGTTCACGAACGGTTTGGCCATCGATATTGTAATTCATTCATGAATTTAAGGCACCGTCATTAAAGTGTATTTTAATGTGTATTCCTAAACCCGTAGCTATACCCTCGGTACAGCGGGTTAGATTCTCGAACGGTAAGGCATTCGGTGAAACGTTTGACTTTATAGCAATTAGTATCGTTTCCACACGGTGTGCAGCATTATTTTAATATTCACATCGCGAATTGAGGTACCTGCTTCCAATGCTGAACACCGCATTTACTCCCGGAATATCTTGCTTGACTCTCAGAATCATGGGATAAGTGTAGCAACTGGCATAGCCTTTCGATTGTCAAAGAAGATCGTAACGTTCTCCAATGGTTCGTCACTCGATCTGTTTATTCATGCTTTAAGTAAACGTGCCTGTCTCAAAGATGTCTAATAATTTTCTACTCCGGAAACGGGATCATACTCTCGATACAGCTGGTTATCTTCTCGTAAGGTAAGACCTTCTGTGAAAGGTTTGACTCCATACCAATAAGTATCCCTCAACAACTGATTTAAGCACTACATTAATATTATAGGCGCGAATATAGGAGTTCAGTGCCAATTTATTGCAGCGGCTTTACTCACCGAATATCTGGTTGGTATCTCAGAATCACAGGATCGGTGATGCTATTGCCTTTGCCATGCGACTGTCAAAAGCTGTGGTATAATTTGCGAACGATTTGACCCGACCATCATCCTACTGATACATGCAATTTATGTGTCCGTCTGTCATGTGTCTATTATCTTGCTTCCTTGAATACTAAGCAGGACATTTGCTGCAGCGTGATACATTCTCGGCGGGTTATGTATTCTGTAAAAAGGATTACTTACAACGAGTTGGTAATGCACTCCGACAGTTTGGCTCCCTACCTTAATATTCATACCGTGAATTAATATCTCTCGGAATCACAGTATAGGTGAAGGTATTGACTTAGCTGTGCGACTCTCAAAAATGGTGGTCACTTCCTCAAACCGTATGACCCTTTATGTTCTTATTCATAGTGAAATTATGGTCCCCGTCACTAATATGGTTTGCTTCTCTGACCACGAAATTTTACTCTCGATACAGCGGGTAAGTTTTTCGCTGGGAATGGTCATCCTTATACCGTTGGACTTCATAACAACTGGTAACGTTCTAAAACGGTTAGACGCTCTATTTTAATATTCAAACCGTGAACTTAGGTGTCCATTACCATTACTGTTCTGCGCATTTACTCCAGGAATACCTGGTTTCACTCTCGGAATCGCAGGATGGGTTATGCTATTGACGTAGCCGATCGTATCTGACAGAAGGTGGTAACGTCCTCGAAGGGTTTGATCTCCGATATTCTAATTCATACACGAAATTAAGGCGCTTGTCACTGAAATGAAGACTAGTTTCTATCTCTGAACACGAAGTTTTACTCTTGTACTGCGAGTTAGCTCCTGCGAAGGTAAGGACATAAGTGTACTGTTTGAGACTATACCAATTGTCATCGCTCCAAAACGCTGCGACGCACTTCTTTAATATTCAATCCGTGAATTAAGGTGTCAAATGCCAATACTCCTCAGCGAATTTACTCTATGTTATCCCGTGATGTCTCTCGGAACCACGGAATAGGTGAAGCGATTGACTTAGCTGTTCGAATCTCACAGAAGGTGCTAACGTTCTCGAACGGTTTGACACTCGATCTTCTAATCCAAACATGGAATTATGCTGCGCGTCACTAAAATCATTACTAATTTGGTCCACTCAACACGAAGTAATACTCTCAATGAAGCGGGTGAGGTTCGCGGAAGCTACGGCATTCGGCAGAACGATTGACTTTATAAAAATTGGTGACCATCACAAACGGTTTGACGCTCTATTTTAATATTCAAACTGTGAATTAAGGTGCATATTGGCAATACCTTTCAGCGGATTTACTCTCGAAATACCAGCTTTCGCTCTCGGAATCAAAGTATAGAGTGTACTATGGACTTGGCCGATCGAACAACAAAGAGGGCGGACACTCTGATCACGATCTTATACTCTGGATACAGCGGGTTAACTTCTGAGATGGTAAGGCCTTCAGTTAAAAGTTGAGCTATGCAGCAATAAGTCACGTTCGACAACAATTTGGCAGTATACCTTAATATTTATAACGTGAAATAGAGTCCTTACTGCCCATACTGAACTGCAGATTTACTATCCGAATACCTGATGTTAATCTCGCAGTCATAGGATAAGTGAAGCTATTGGCATGGCCATTCAATTCGCAAAGGAGGTGG
>NW_027470508.1:0-36893 GCF_051020765.1 Lasioglossum baleicum
CTTTAGTAATCCTGTCTTACGCAAAGTGTAACCTGTGACTAATACTAATGATATCCATCCTATATAGGTGAGTATGGAGTATGATATATTGGTTAGTGTGGTGAGACTGTGTTGGGTTTGCATTTTATTGATTTATTCATCTAATAGATCTAAATTGTGTTTATAGTTATTGAAATTTGGTGTGACTCTAGGTATTATGGGTATTTTGTCTGATATGAATCCAGCATTTTCTGTGTCTATGTTGTATGTGATAGTGTAGTTGTTTAGTCTTATAATTGCTTCATTTTGTACTTCACCTATTTTCATTGTGTTGTCTGCGTACGGAAGTGTGGAAGGGTGTTTGCCTGAAATTATAGTAGGTTTTTCTAGGCGGAGTGTTTCGTGTGTTGGGCATACGGCCGAAATCATTATGCTATTTTCGGGTATTGCGATGAATTTGTTATTGGTTTTCATTGGTATGAATGTTAGGTGATCTATCTTGAATATAGCCGTACTGCATTTAGATTTACATACATTTTTTTCTTTGCCGTATCATACCGGTTGATTATTTCTACAAACTATGTCTATACTGGTGGTTTTACATTGTGTTCGCAATTGCTCATTTCCATTGTTATGTGTGCGGATGTTCGTATTAACGCATATTCGTGGTTCAGAATTTGGGCCAAGAATATTTCTCCTGATTTCTTGGCTGCAGCATAGTATTTTACAAGTTTCCATAGTTCCTATTCTAATATTGTAGTTTTAATTTGGTATACCAAGTGTCTTCTTTAGTTGCTAGAACTAATTCGCTAATATCGATTATCGATTGAAAGTTAGGTATGGTTAATTCTATGAATTGATCGTGGAAAGTTGGTAATGTCACCATTGTACTTATAAATGTATCTATAGGAATGAATATAGTGTCTATTATAACCTTTTTGCCTAATGTTAACATGGGGTACATGTCGTCGATTCCATTCGCTATGTCCGATAATATTATTTCTATAATTAATAATGTATCGATTAAATGTTCCTCATTTTCTATTTGACATATCCTTGCATCTCCTTGATAAATTCTATCTAATACGTGTTGTGATGCTTCGTCATGTATGAAACTTCTGATTATTGCTGTTTGGTTTTGTATTATTTGAGAGAATGTATTCTGTCTGTCATAGAGTTTGTCTAGATTTTCATTCACATGTTTGAGGTCAGTTTCGTCCAATGCACCAAATAATTATTTAGATATGCTACCTATGTCGTTAATAAATCCTCTTTTTGGTCTAAGGTGTAACAGTATTCGTAGTTTGTTCAATCGTCGTTGGAGTTTATTAACCTTTGACTTTATAGTTTGATAGTCTGTAGTCTCGCAGTCTGTTTGTTACTGTTTGAAGTATTGTTTTAGGTTGCGTTTGATGGTACATATTTGTTCCATAGTGTCAGTTAGTTCTTTCATGATAAATATTAGTGTAATTTTTGATTCCGTGTGATATGTGTACGCGGTTTCAATTTCGTCCGTTACAATTTGGCTGTTATCTACCTCCTGAATTATTAGGTCCTTCCCTTTGATTAGTTGGATCTGGAATAATTTAGTTTGATTCTATTCCTGTGTACTGTAACTAGTTTATCATATATGAATATAACATAATTAGGGGCTTTAACATCGAATATCTCGTACGTTCCAAACCATTCCTGAACGTGTTTATTAGCTTTACTTGCATTATGCAAAGGTACTAAGTCTTATTTGTTGTATATACTTTTCAGTTTGATTTTACTATCGTATAAAGCTGTATATTTCTCTTTATTTTTTCAGTTATTCTTTTCGCGTGTTCTAAGTATTCTAGATGTCTTTGTTCATAAAGATCTACCAGAGTGTCTTTAAATAAATTAGGGGTAATTGCTGTAGCAGAAGGTAGATTGGATCGTCTTCCGAATGTTAATTCAAAAGGTGAATAACCTGTTCCTGCATGAATCGTGGTGTTGTAAGCTAGGTTAGTGTATTTTGGTTTCACATCCCAATCATTTTATTGTTGACCAATATTAGTTCTCAGCATGTCCTTTATCATTGCATGAGCTCTTCCCATACTACCATTTGGCTGTGGGTGAAAGCTGGTGGATTTTATATGCTTTATGTTAAACAAGTTTTCAAATTCTGTCACTAATTTACATTTGGAATTCTGTCCATGGTCGGTTAGTATGTGTTTTGGGGAGGAAAATATGTATATGTAATGATCTAAGAGGGAGTTAATTATTGATGCAGCTTGTTGGTTCTTCAAGGGTATAAGCATCAGGTATTTTGCTAAGCAGTCTTGTATTGAGAGTATACACTGGTTTCCTGATTTGGTTCTTGGCAATGGTCCAATTATATCGAGTCCTACTTTGTCGTTTTGGTTTTCTGGTGTATCAGTGATGATTGCCTCTTCCCTTGGTCTTATCCCTCTTAATTTGTTGGTCTGACAGGTTTTGCAGCTTCTTATGTATTCCGTTACATCTTTTTCTAAGTTTTTCCAATAGTATTTGCTTTTAGTTAGTTCAATCGTGCGGTTTTCTCCTATATGTTGATGTAGCTCGTGGGACTTCTTCAGGATTTGCTTCATTTCATGTTGATTAAGTTCCATTATACGTTCTGTTGCAAATTTTAGACTGTTACCTTCATAATCTTTCATTAAGAATCTTAACATTAGTTGCATATTGATCAAGTCCAGTCCTTTGTTGTCTTGATTGCCGAATTTTATGTTCTTCTGGTTTTGTTGCAGAGCCATGAGTGCATGTAATTTGAGTAACCAATCTTTTCCGCTATATGGTCCTGGGAGGTCGTAATATACTTGGGCCCAGTATGGTTTGTTAGCTTCCAGTTTGATTGGCGTATTCTTGCTTGGTGATGTTTTCCAGTCTTCATATGCTTCCAGCAGTTCATTTTCATCATATATGTTCGTCTGGTAGGGAATCCACTATTTGCTGTGGGTTTATTATTCGCATTTTGATGTTTACCTTTTCGTCTTTCACTATTCGCGCCGGGAATAATCGTGATAATCCGTCTGCTACTACGTTATCTTTTCCTTTCTTATATTCGATCTCATAGTCATATTCTTCTAGCCTCAATCTCCATCTCATTAGTCTCGATGATGGATTCTTGATATTATGTAATCAATTCAATGCCTGATGATCCGTTTGTGTTATGAAGTGTTTTCCGAGTAAGTATTGGCGTAACCTTTTGATCGCCCAAACTACGGCTAACAGCTCTTTTTCCGGGGTCGTATAATTTCTTTCTGCGGAATTCAGGGTACGTGAGATGAAATTGCATGGATGTCCGTCCTGTGAGAGCACAGCTCCTAAGCCTTCGTTGCTGGCATCCGTAGTCAGTACAAATGTCTTGTTAAAATCCGGGTATTGTAGTATAGGTTGCTCGCATAGTTGATTTCTCAAAGTGATAAATGCTGATTGTTCTTCTTGCTTCCAGTTGCTTCCTTTTGGGTTAAGATTGTTAGGGGTTTCGCGATTTTGGCAAAGTTTTTAATGAATTTCCGATAGTATCGATCTAATCCAAGAAATGATTTTACCGTTGTTATGTTTGTAGCATTGGGATAATTTTTTATTGATTCTATCTTTTTGGGATTTGGTTTAATTCCGTCTTTAGTGATGATATGTCCCAGGTATTCGAGTTCGGGTTTCAGAAATTCTCATTTGTCAGGCTGTATCTTCAGTCTAAATTCCTTCTGTCTGTTAAACACTATTGCTAGGATGCGATTGTGTTCGTATATAGTGTTTCCAAATAATACCATATCGTCTGAATATGCAAAGCAGTATTTGTCAATAAGTCCTAGCAATGCGTTGTCCATCATTCTTTGGAATGTAGCTGGCGCATTCTTTAGACCGAAAGGCATTCCTTTGTCGCGAAAATGTCCGTCCGTCGAGCTGAAGGCAGTGTACCATTTGTGATTGGGGTTCATAGGTGTTTGATGGAAGCCTGAAGAAAGGTCCAATGCACTGAAGAATTTAGCATTTCCTAGGTGGGCGAATATGTCACCGGCTTACGGAAGTGGATATGCATCCTGATCGGTGATCTCGTTTAACTTCCGAAAGTCAATTACAATTCTCCATTTTTGTTTGCCAGACGCATCTAATTTTTTGGGCACTGCCCAGACTGGTGCGTTATAAGGTGAATCTGAATCTTCTGTTATTCCTTTATCTAACATTTCTCTAATTTGTATTTGGATCTCTTTTTTGTGGCATTCCGGAGTTTTGTATGTCTTAATATTAACGGGTCTGTCTGTTTTTACGAATATGTTGTGTTCGGTTAATGTGGTACAGGGAAAAGGTTCATCGTCAGTTGAAAAGATGTTATGATAAAGGCATTTAATTCTCTTAATAGATTCTCTGGAAACTTCTTGTATGTGACCGAGTCTAAGCTTGGTCAATAGTTCAGTGATTTTGGGATTATCTGAGTCTATTTGACTGTTATTCTCAATTTGAATATCATGCTCACCATAAGTAAAGAAACAAACACGATCAGGTTTATTGTTGAGCTTAACTACGTGGGTAACTGATCGTCTGCAGGGGACTCGCTGGGTGGTCCGAGTCGCCTGTAATTCAAAGACATCGTTCTCAAGTTGGAGTTGCTTGTTACTGATTGTGTATTGATATTTTTCAAGAAACGGTAATCCTGTTATTCCGTCTTCTATCAATGGGAAGTTGTCCTCTACTATTAGTTATTCGTGTGTTAACTGCCTATCTTTTACCGGTGTTTAGTTAGAGATTTTGTACTTCGTGAAACCTAATTGAATTATTTTATCTTGTTCTAACTTTATCGTGTCTTTGACCAGTTCTCTCTTGATTAGTTGGTCTGCGGCTCCGGTGCCAATGAGAAATCTTCCCCGTCGGTGGGTTCCCGGGAATCTTGTTTCAATGCATCGTAGCCCACCTGGCGTGAAATATGATCTTATAGTCTCAGGTTGTCTATTCCTGGTGGAATTTTTCCTTTCTGGACTCCATGAAAATTCGTGATCTTTAACAGGTAACACTATGACTTCTGATATCCTATTTTTTGGCAATGCTCGCAGCGTATCGGGTTAGTTGTCAGACTATTAGTCCCGGTGTATGTTGAAGGTCTCGGATTCTCTCTGTAGTCTAGGTTTGGTTTTGCCATGGGCCTTGACGGTGGTGGAAGTCTAGGTATGTTCTGGTTTCGTTTTGACCCTTTAAGCCATGCTTCTATGTTACCTGCTTCCTGTTGGGCTTCAGTGCTTGATCCGGGTTTCATAGGAAGTACTAGCTGAGCTATTTCCACACGCAGGATGCAAATGAAGAATCTTATAGCCGCATGTGTCTCTTCTTCCAATGCTATGTTCCTAGCAGTCGGGTTTCTATGCTTAGCTTGAATGGCGTACTCCTGCTCTCTTAGACACTGATGAAAGCGATTTGCATAAGACTGCACACTTTCGGTTTGACCTTGCTTCGTTTGTTGCAACCTACTCCGGCTTCCGCTTATGGTGGTTGGTGTCGAATGTTGAGATCGTAATGCTTCGTATAAATCTTCGTAGGTAATTATCTGACAAAACCTAACGGCCATCTCTGCTTGACCGACTATTTTTCCTGCTATTATCATCCGTAGAAGCATTCGTTGGTCGAATGTTCTGTTTCTTGCGAAACTTACCGTTTTGATGAACCCTTCTGTCCCGATGTCGTCCTCTTCGTTCAAGTTTTCCACGCTTCGCAAAGCTTTGGTTGGGTCCATCAGTACTGGTTCGTGCGTTGGGTTTCTCGTTGGTAAGTGTTCTGTAGGTAGGGCGGATGGGAGTGGTATGCTTGTTTCATACCCAGTTATGGCGGCCGACGTTGTTTCGTCTTCAGTCAGACTTGGTTCAGTCCGGTGTATGCTTTCTAGTGCGTTGATCCCCATAGTGCTTGCGAGTCCTAGTAATTCCTGCTGTTGGGCTCGGAACTTTACATCTAATTTCTTTATTACTTCTGCTGGGTTTGATATCGCGGAGTTGTGAGATATAGTTCGCTTACCGTTAGTCTCTTGTTGTTCCTCTAAGCCGCTTATTGATACTTGCATTCCTCCCAATTTATTTAAGCATGGTCTCTTGGGTCGCGAGTATTTTATCTAATTTGCTTTCGGTTACTTGGTCTATAGACATATTTGAAAGTTTTTTTACCTCGGTTCTCTGCAAGTTCCCTGAGGGTGCGACCTTGGTCCGGTTTTCTCCTTGCTCCGTGATGAAAGTTCTTCCGTTGATCCTCGGGTGGATATGCTGGTGTTTGTCGTATCCTATCCTGGCTGGACTGCCAATTTTGTCACGGGGAAATACGTGGCAAGTATTGAAATGAAATATAAACCAATCGTATCACGAGGAAATACGTGGCAAGTATTGATATAAAATATAAATAGGCGGGTCTTCAAGCTTGGTGGAAGTGTCCCCATTCTAAAAGAAACTATGTTTCTTATATTAATACTTATTTCGTAAAATCAGTGTAATACCGATGTTGAACGAATTTAAATATTTAACGTAGGTTTTCAGGATAGGTATACGAATGCTGTAACGTTCCGTTTGAGGTAAAATATAGAACTATTTTATTGGTTTACGCTCGGTTTTTATAATATAATTTCCTGGTTGTGTCAGCGGCTTCTTGCCACGTGCCGTCTGGTCTTGGTTGATTTTGCTACAGTTGCTGTCTTGGCGATGCGTCTAGTGATGCGTCGGCTGGAGTTTAACTGCCGTCTCGCGTCTACGGAACGCAACTACAAGACGACTACAGTCGTGTCGTGCCGGCAGCCAAGGTACACATGGAGATAATCATATCGAATAACCAGGAATATATCAAAATATTGTCACAAACGTATGCTCAGCTAATTCCAAAGGCACTTTTACTAAGAAATACGTTTGTTACCTATAAAAGGTAACAATATGTTTAACAAAATGAAGTCATCAATCTCCACTCATTTAATTCCATTGGCACTTTTACTAAGAAACACAGTTTTTAAGAATAAAAATTTGAAATTTTGAATAAAATTGGAAATATCACAACAATAAATATCAGTATGCATAAATAAATGGAATGCTGGGAAAATTGCATGCTGTACAATCTCAAACTAAAGAAATTCACCTAGACCATCCAGCAGTGCGTCCCAGATTTGCGGAAAGCAACTAGAATACCACTACAGTCGTTTTGTTCCGGAAGCATAGGTACCTATGCACACAATCGTATAAAATAACAATAAGATCAAAAAACTGATGTCACAATCGCACACTGAACTAATTCCAATGTCACATTTACTGAAAATTACAAATTTTTGGACTAAGGGCTAAAAGCTTTTAAAAACATTGAAAATATCAATGCAATAAATAAGAGCATGCATAAATAAATGGAAGACTGGGAAAAAATGCATTCGGTACTACATCAAGGTTAAAGAAGTTAACAAATACCATCAAGTAGTGCCGCTCCAATCTGGCGTTCGCAACTGCAAGTCCTCGCCAGTGGTGTTGGTCCGGGAACGTAGGTACGCATACAGAAAGTCATATAAAATAGCACTATGCAACAAATAAATGACATAAGCGCCCACCCAAGTAATTACAACAACACTCTTGTTGGGAAATAGAATTTGTTATTATAAAAATTGAAAATTTGGAAGAAAATCGAAAATATTTGGACAGTAAATTGCAGAATGTATAAATGAAGCAAAGATTGGAACAAATGCATAGAAATGAACAGGAAACTGCGAATGAATGGTTACGGTACTATATTGAGTATATTGAAATTAACAAAGACCACACAGTCGAGTTCCTCCGACCTACCGAACGCAAATACAAGGCCACTCCATTTGTGTTGCTGCAGAAGAGTAGGTTTGTATTCACACAATCATATTATACGACAGAAAATTAAAGAAAATATTTGCATAAATGTAGACTTATCCAATTGAGATGGCACTTTTACTGAGAAGTACAAATTTTTAATTTATAAACTGGAAATTATAAAAAATCGAAAATAGCATGACCGTAATATACAGCATGTATAAATAAATGGACGACTTGGAAGAGACCCATACGGTACAGTATTATGGTTGAAGAAATTAACGAAGCTCATAGAATAGTGTCACTCCGATATACCGATCGCAACTACAAGACCACTCCACTCGTATCGCGCTGTAAACGAGGATCGAATACAGAGAATCATATAAAATTAGAAGAAGCACAAATCAATATTGCCATAAATGAAAGCTCAACTAATTCCATAGACACTTTTCCTAAAAAATAAAGCCCTTGAACATATAAACTGGAAGTTATGAAAAAAATCGAAAATATCATAACTATAAGTTAGAGTATGTAGATGTAAATAGAATACTGAGAAAGAATTTTTACGACACATTATTATGGTTAATCATATTAACAATGACCATAGAGTATTGTCTCTCAGATCTACCGTACGCAACTATAATAACACTCGAGTCATGTCGCTGCTGCAGCGTATGTTCGTGTACAGACAGTCGCATTATACAACAATAAATTCAACATAATATCGGTATAAACGTACACTTAACCAATTCCAGTGACACTATTTCCAAAAAATATAACGCTTGAAATTAAATATTGGGAATTCTGCAAATGATCGAAAATATCATATCAGTAAATTACAGTAAGTACAGATAAATTGGAAACTGAGGAAAATGCATACGTTACACTTTAAAGACAATATCGTAGACCATCCAGCAGTGCCGCTTCGTTCTGCCGTACGGTACTACATGACCTCGACAGTCGTGCCCCTCAAACAGCGTTGGTAAATATATAGACCATCGTATAAAAAAAGAATAAGTGTAACAAAATATTGACATAAACGTACTTTCATCTAACGCCAAAGACACTGTTACTAAGAAACACAATCCTTTAAACTAAAAATTGAAAATATTGAGAAACATTGAATATATCATATCAGTAAATTACAGTTAGTTAAACTACAAGGATGGCTGCAACAGTGTCTCCGCAGTATAACATCCAGGTTAGAGAAGATAACGTTGATCATTCCCTAGTTTCGCTCCAACCTACCGAACGCAAATACAGGATCACTCCAGCCATGTCGGTCCGACAGCGGTAATTACATATACAGGCAATCATATAAAATACCAATATTTCTGACAAGATAATGTCGTAAACATACACTAAACTAATTTCAAAGGCACATTTACTAAGAAATAGAATTTTGTTTACATAAAAATTGAAATTTCGATCAAGAACGGAAATATAACCACAGTAAATTGCAGTATATATAAATAAATAGAAAACTGTGGCAGAATGCATATGGTACAAAATCAAGGATAAGGAATTGACTGAAACCATACAGTAATGCCGCTTCGAGCTGCAGTGTACAACAACAAGACCTCGACAAAACTTCATCTAATCTATGATAGCATGAGTATAAGCTGGTATTCCGAGCGTAAATCCGCTGAACAGTATTGGCAATAGACACATTAATTCGCTGGTTGAATATTAATGTAGAGCGTCAAACTATTTTGGTGCGTTGCTAATTTGTATAAAGTCGGACGTTCTCCTGGAGACCTTACACACCGAAAGCCTAACCAGCTGTACCGATGGCATATCACCGTGTTCAGAGGAACAAATTAGTAGACATTCTAGTGACGAGCACCATAGTTTCACGTACGGGTAAGGAGATAGAGGGTCAAACCGTTCTAGAGCTTTACCACGTACTCTGATAGTAGGGCGGCTAAGACAATAGCTTTTGCTCTCCTGTGATTCCGAGAGCTGAACCAGGAATTCGGGCAGTCAGTCCTCTGAACAGTATTAGCAATGGACACCTTATATCACGGGTTGATATTAAAGTAGTTCGCCAAGCCGTTTGAGACCGTTACCAATTGGTATTAGGACGAAAATTTTACCGAGGGCATTACTTTCCGAGGAGAATAACCCGCTGTAGGGAGTGTCTCGCATAGTGGTAATGTAATTAATTTATTAGACATTTGAGCAGACGGACACATATTTTCGTGTATGAACAGCAAAATCGAGACACAAGCTCTACGATATCGTTACCACCTGCTTTGAGGGACGCACAGTTACGTCCATAGCATCACCTATCCTGTGGTTCCGTAATTAAAGCGAGGTATCCCAGGAGCAAATGCGCTGAACAGGATTGGCAAAACACACCGAAGTTCACGGTATGAATATTAAAGTGCAATGTCAAACCGTTGTAGAACGTTACATATACATATACGGGTCAAACGTTTTACCGAAGGCCTTACCTTCCGAGGGCCAAATCCGCCTTATCGAGAGTATAACATCGTGCTGATAGATGCTAGTTAGTATACATCTTAGTGACGTCACCATTAAATTCTTGTATGAAGTCAAGGTTCTAGGGTCAAAACGCTTGAGAACGTTGCACACCTTCTGTAAGAGACGAACGGCTAAGTTCTAAATAGCTCCACCTATACTGTTATTCCGAGAACCAAACCAGGTATTCCGCAAGTAAATCCAATGAACAGTGTGGGCAACCGACGCCATAATTCACGGCTTGGGTATTAAAACGGAGAGCCAAGCCGTTTCAGAACGATATCAATTAGTATAAAGTCATTATTTTCACCGATTACCTTACCGTCCGAGAACCAATCGCGCCGTGTCGAGTGCCTTGCTTGTTGTTTGCGGAAGCAAATTAGTCGACATATTCGCAGACGGACACCACATTTTCTGAATAAATATAAAAATCGTCAGCAAAGCGGTTGGAGAACGACACCACCATTTTAAGACACTAACGGCAATGTGAATGGCTTCACATATCCAGTGATTCCGACAGTCAGGCCATGTGTCCAGTGGGTAAATCTGCTGATCGGTAATAGCACAAAACACCTGAATTCACGGCTTGAATATTAAAGTTGGGTGTCAAGCAGTTTGAGAACGATACCGACTTCTACAAAGTCAAACGTTTACCGGAGGCGTTTACATCCGCGAATCTGAACGGCCCCATCGAGGCTATAACTTCGGGTCCTGAGAAGGAAATTAGTATTAATTTCAGTGACGGGCACATTAACTTCATGTATGTATTAGAATATCGTGCGTCAAGTAGCTCGGGAACGTTGCCACCTTCTGTTAGACCCCAACCGCTACGCCAATGACATCACCCATCCTGTGGTTGGTAGAGTCAAACCAGGTATTCCTGAACTAAGGCCGCTGATCAGTATTGGCAATAGGCACCTTAATTCACGGTTTGAATATTAATGTAGAGCGTCCAGCCGTTTCATTATCGTTACCAATTAGCGTAAAGTCAAACGTCATAACGAAGGCCTCACCTTCCGCGAACTTCACCCGCTGCACCTAGAGTATTACTTCGTGAACAGAGATGCACATTAGTATACATAAAACAGACTGGCACTATTGTTCCGTGCATGAATTACATGATCTCGCGTCAAACGGTTGAGACCTTTGCCACGTTCGCTGAGAGTGGAACGAGTATGACAATAGCATCTGCTATCCTGTGATTCCGAAAGTAAAACCAGGTATTCCGGGAGAACATCCACGGGACAATATTGGCAATAGACAGCTTATTTCACGGTATGAATATGAAGGTAGAGCATCTAACGGTTTTAGAGCTTCATCTTTTAATTTAGAGTCAAACATTTTACCGAGGGCCATACCATTCGAGAAGCCCAAACCGCTGCAGCAAGTGTCTTGCTCAGTGCTGAAGTAGCAAATTAGTAACATTTACTCCCGGAATACCTGACTTGACTCGCGTAATCACACGATTAGTGAAGCTACTGTCTTAGCCGTTCGATTTTAAGGAATGTAGTAACGTTTTTGATTGGTTTAACTCTCAATTGTGTAACTCATACATGGAGTCAAACCGCCAGTCATCATTATCAATTAAAATAAAGTAATTCTTTTAAACCAATACATTACCTTCCGAGATCCTATCCCGCTGCAGCGAGTGTCTATCTTAGTTTTCTCGGCAAAAAATGAGTAGACATTTCAGCAGACAGACACCTTAGTTTCACATATGAATAGCAAAATTAGGTGCCCAGCTGTTCGAGATCGTTAGCAACAAGTTTTAGGGTCGCATTGTCAAGTCAATGGCTTCACCGGCCCTGGTATTCCGAGGGACAGACCGGGAATCCCGAGAGTCTATCCGCAGTTTAGTACTGGCAGTAGACACTTGAATTCACAGTATAAATAGAACACAACAGAATCAGATCGTTGCAGAACATTACCTACTGCCATAGAGTCAACCTATATACAGAAGGCCGTACCTTCCGTGAAGCTAAACCGCTGTATCGAAAGTATAACTTCGTGTTCAGAGAAGCAAGTTAGTATACGTTTTATGACGGGAACCTTATTTTAATTTTTGAGTTAGAGGACAATCCGTTCGTGATCTTTACCAACTTCTTTGGAAGTCGAAGGGCTAAGTCAATAGCTTCACGTATGCTTTGATTTCGAGGGTGAATCCAGGTATTCTGCGTGTAGATCCGCAATACAGTATTGGTAATAGTACCTTAATTTACGGAATAAATAGTGATGTAGAGACTCGAACCATCATAGAACGTTACCTACTGGAACAGGTTCCAACATTTTACTGGAAATCTTACCCTCCGAGAACCTAACCATCTGTGGCGACTGTCGTGAGAATGTTCGCGAAAACATGTGAGGACACACTTTAGCGGACGGACACCACATCTTTGTGTGTAAATATCAGCATGGAGAGTCAACGCGTCCGAGAACGTGACCATCACCATTGAGATTCGAACGGCTACGCCAATAACTATACCCGCCGTGTGATTCCGAGTGTCAAACCACGTATTCCTGGTGTAAATCTGCTGTACAGTATTGGCATTAAAAACCCTTCATCCCGCTATAAATATTATTATACATAGTCTCACAGTTGTACAACATTACCTATTGGTATAGGGACTAACATTTCACCGAAGGATGTATCTTCCGACATATTAACCCGCTGTATCGAGAGTATATCTTCGTGCTCAGAGAAGCAAAATGGTATAAATTTTAGTGACGGGCACCATAATTTCATCTATGCAACGGAAGATCGAGGGCCAAATCGTTCAAGAACGTTAGCACCTCCTTTGAGTGTCGAACGGCTAAGTCAACAGCTTCAGCTAGCCTGTGCTCCAGAAAGTCAATCCTCGTATTCCGGGAGTAATTCGGCTGTATATAGTTGGCATCATACACCCTATTTCACGGTATAAATATTAAACTTCCGAGTCAAACCATTGCAGAAGGTTACCAATTGGTATCGAGTCAAACTTTTTACAGAAGATCGTACGTGCCGAGAAGCTAACCCGCCTTATGGTCAGTATAACTTCGCGTACAGCGAAGCTAACTAGTATCCATTTGATTGACAAGCACCTTTATTTCATGCATGAAGTAGAAGCCCGAGAGTGAAACCTTTCGGGAACGGTACCGCCTTCCTTGAGAGCCGAACGGCGTAGTCAATAGCTTCAACTATAATGTAATTCTGAGGGAGAAACCGGGTATTCCGGGAGTAAATCTGCTTAATAGTATTGGCACTAGACACCTTAATACACTGTTCTAATATTAAAGAATAGCGTGACTCCATTTGAGATCGTTCCGAATTGGTATAAAGTGTAACCCTTTACGGAAACCCATACACTCCAAGAAAGGAACCCCCTGTATCGTGAATATGTCTTCGTATTCAGTAAAATCCATTAGTATATATTTTAGTTATGGTCACCATAATTTCATGAATGAAACGGAATTTCGAGTGTCAAACCGTTCGGAAACGAGACCACCGCCTTTGAGATTCGTACGGCTAAGTCAGTAGCTTCACGTATCCTGAGATTCCGAGAGGCAAACTAGGTACTCCGAGTGTTTATTCGCTGAACGGTATTGGCAATAGAGACATTAATAGACGGCTTAATATTATAGTATGGATGCTAGCCACCGGAGAACATTTCTAAGTGCTACAAATGTATACTCTTTACCGAGTAACTTACCTTCCGTGAACCTAACACGCTGTATCGAGAGTATAACTATATGTTCAGAGAAGCAAACGAGTATACATCATAGTGACGAGCCCTTAGTTTCATGTATAAATTAGAAGATAAAGTGTCGAACATTTCGTGAACGTAACCACCCTCTATGGGAGTCGAAAGGCTACGTAAGTAGCTTCGCATGTGCTGTGATTCGGAGAGACAAGCCAGGTATGCCGTGAGTAAATCCACTGAACAGTTTTGGTAATATACGTCTTAATTCGCGGTTTCAACATCAAAGTACTGCGTCCAACCGTTTGAGAGCGTTACCAATTGGTGTGAAGTCAATTGCTTTACAGCAAGCCTTATCGTCCGCGAACCTCACCGGCTTCGTCGACAGTATAAGTTCGTGTTTAGAGAGAGAAACTGGTATTCAATTCAGTGACGGTTAATTCACGGTTTGAATGTTAAAGAAGAGCTTTAATCCGTTTGGGAAAGCAAGCAAATGATATAAAGTCAAATGTTTTACTGAAGGCCTTACTCACCGAAAGAATATACGGCTGTATCGAGAGTATGTCGACGTGCTCAGGGACGCAAATTAGTATCCATTTTAGAGACTGGCACCTTAATATCATGTACGAATTAGACGATCGAGGGTCAAACCCTTTGTGATCTTTTCCACTTCTCTGGGCATGCAGCGGCTAAGTCAATAGCTCAACCAATTTTATGATTCCGAATGTCAAATGTGCACTCCGGGAGTAAATCCGCCGAACAGTATTGGCCTTAGGCACCTTATTTCATGCCTTGAATATTAAAGTAGAACGACGAACCATTGAGAACATTACCAATTTGAATGGAGTCAAACCTTTTACCGAAGGCCTTACCTGCCGTGAATCTAACCATCTGTATCGAGAGTATAACATCGTGTTGAGTGGAACAAGTTACTATTAATTTTAGCGACAGGCACCTTAATTTCATGTATAAATTCGAAGATCGACGATCAAACCGTTCGAGAACGTCACCACCCTCTCTATTTTAGAATCGAATGGCTGTGGCAATAGCTTCACTTACCCTGTGAATCCAAGAATCAATCCAGATATACCGGGAATATATCCGCCGTACGGTATTGGACTTAGACACACTATACCACGGTATTGATATTAATATACAGAGGCAAACACTTGGAGAGAGTTACCTGTTGGTATAGAGTGAAACAGCCCAACCCGCTGCACCCAGTGTCTTGCTCAGTGTTCAAGGTAGCAAATTAGTAGCATTTACTCCGGGAATACATGGATTGACTCTTAGAACATTGGAATACGTCAAGCTATGGACTTACCTGTTCTTCTCGCAAAGAAAGTGGTAACGTTCGGGAGTAGTTTGACTATCGAGTTTGCTATTCAGTCATGAAAATAAGGTTTCCGTCTGCTAAGATGACTACTATTTCGTTTCCGTGTGCACTAAGCAAGACACTCGCTGGTTCGGTGTTCGTTCCAGGAAGATTAGTTATTCGATAAATGGTTTGACTTTATACCAGCTGCTAACGTTCTCGAACGGTTTGCCGCTCAACTTTAGTACACATACAATGAATTAGTGTGTCTATTGCCAATACTGCACATCAGATCTACTCTCGGAATACCTGGTTTGACTAACGGAATCACAGGATATGTGAAGCTATTGACTTAGACGTTTGTTTCCCTTAGAAGGTGGTATCGTTCCCGATAGGTTTCACCCTCGATCGTGTCATTCATGCATTAAATAAAGAGACTCGTAACTAAAATGTAAACTAATTTCCTTCTCTATATACGAAGTTATACTGTCGTTACAGTGGGTTTGCTTCTCGGAAAGGTACGTCCTTCGGTGAACAGTTAGACCCTATACCAACGGGTAGCGTTGTACAACTGTGTCACCCTGTACATTTATATTGATACCATGAAGATGGATTTTTAATGCCGATACTGTACAGCGGATTTAATCCCGGAATACCTATTTTGAATCTCGGAATCACAGGATAGGTGCGGCTATTGACAGCTGTGCGACTCTCAAAGAATGTGATAACGTTACCGGACTGTTTGACACTCGATCTTCTAAGTCATACATGAAATTAAGGTGTCCATAATCGAATTGTGTACCAATTTGTTTCTCTGAACGCGAAGTTATACACACGATACCGCGGGTTGTGATCCCGAAAGGTAAGGTATGCGATAATGCGTATGACATTACACAAATTGGTAACGTTCTCAAAGGGTTTAACTGTCTGCATCTAATATTCATACCGTGAAATAAGGTGTCTAGTGCCAATACAGTTCGGCGGATTTGCTCCAGGAATTGCAGGTTTGACTTTCGGAATCACAGGGTAGGTGTAGCTACTAACTTAACCGTTCGACTCTAAAAGAAGATGGTATCGTTGTCGAAATGTTTAACACTCGATCTTTTATTGCATACATGATATTAAGGTGCCCGTCAGTAAAAGAGGAACGAATTTGTTACTCTGATCACCATGTTATACTCTCGGTACAGTGCGTTATTCACTCGGAGGGTAAAGTCTTCAGTGAGACGTTTGAATTTATAACAATTTGTAGCGTTCTCAGGCGGATTGACGCACTGCTTTAGTATTCAAACGCTGCCTTAAGGTGTCTATTGCCAACACTGCACAGAGTATTTACTCCCGGAATGACACGCATGGCTCTCGGTACCATTGAACAGGCGAAGCTGCCGACCTTGCCATACGATCCTCAAGGAAGGTGGTAATGTTCTCGGACGGTTTGACACTCGATCTTCTAATTCATACAGGACGGTGCGGTGCCCGACATCAAAACCTATACTAATTTCCATCTCTGATTACGAAGTAATACTCTAGATACGGCGGACACCTCCTAAGAAGGTAAAGCTTTCGGTATAAATTTGACACAAAATCAAAAGGTATCGACCTTCAACGGTTTGACCCGTTACTTCCAAATGTATTCCGTGGAACAGACTGTCTAATGCTAATACTGCACGGGGCACTCACTCCCGGAATACCTGGTTTGAGTATCGGCATCGTAGGACAGGTTAAGCTATTGTCTAAGCCTTTCGACTCTCAATGAAGGTGTTAACGTTTTCGACCGATTTGACACTCGATCTTCTAACTTATACATGAAAGTATGGTACCGGTCACTAATATGTGTGCTAATTTGATTCGCTGATCACGAGGTAATATTCCCTATACGATGAGTATGTTCACGGAGTGTAAGGCCTTCGGTAAAAGGTTTCGCTCTATACGAATAGGTAAAGCTCTACAGCGATTTGATGCACTGCTTAATATTCTTACCGTGAAATAATCTGTCACTTGCCAATACTCCTCAGCGGATTAGTCCTGGAATACCTGGTATGACACTCGGAATCACAGGATAGGTGAAGCTAATAAATTAGCCACGCTATTCTCTAAGTAGGTGGTTCCACTCTGAAACGGTTTTACCCTCGATCTTTTAATTCATACATGAAATTAATGTGCCCGTCCCTAAAATTTGAACTAATTTGTTTCCCTGAACCCAATGCTATACTTTCGATACGGCTCTTTAAGTTCTTGGAAGGAAAGGCATTCGGTAAAAAGAGTGACTCTATACCCATTGATTATGATCTCCGGCAGTTTGACTCGCTACTTCAATGTACATACCGTGTGTTACGGTGTCAGTTGTCTATGTAATTCAGCGGATTTACTCCCGTAATGACTTGTTCGCATCTCGGAATCACTGGATACGTGAAGCAATTGCCTTAGCAGTGCGACTCCCAATGAAGGTGGCAACGTTGTCGAACGGTGTAACTTTCGATCTTCTTGTTCATACATAAAGTTGCGTACGACAGATCGGAGCGGCGTACTGCATGTTCTCGATATCATCATTAACCACGATTTTGAAACGTATCCATCTTGTCATACATTTTCTATTTATTTATATATTCTGTAATTTAGTGTCATGAATGTTCCAATTTTTTTCGAAATTTCAGTTTTTAGTTCAAGAAGTTGAATTTCATAGAAAAACTGTCCTTGGATCTAGATGAGTGTACATTTATGGCAATATCTTCTTAAATTGTTTGTTACATTATATGAATGCCTCTATATGTACTTGCGTTGTCAGAGCGACACGGCTGGAGTGGTCTTGTAGCAGCGTACGTCAGATCGGAACCGCACTTCTGGATTGTCTTTGGTAATGTCTTCAGCCTTGATTTCGTACCGTATGCATTTTTTCTAGTTTTCCATTTATTTATACTTACTGTTACTTAATCTTATTATAATTTCGATTTTCATCGAAATTTTCAATTCATAGTATAAAAGATTGTATTTCATTGAAAAAGTGACCTTGGAATTATACGAGTGTATGATTATCACAGTGTTTTGTTAAACTTACTCTTATTTTACATTTCTTTATTTTACATTTTTGCCTGCAAGAGAACCTACGCTGTAGGACGGGCAGTACTTGCGAGGCCATGTAGTTGCGTACTACAAAACGGAGCGGCGCTGTTGGATTGCCTTTGTTCATTTCATTAACCAGAATATTTTCCGCATGCATTCTTTCGCAGTTTTCTATTTATTTATAAATACTGTAATTTAGTGTCATGGTAATAGCGATTACATTGCCATAACTTTTTATTTTTAATTTATGAACCTGTATCTCTTAGCAGAACTTTCTTTGGAAATTGTTGAGTGTGCTTTTATGACTATATTTTGTCAATCTTTTTGTTGTTTTCTACTATTGTCTCTATACGTACGTACGCTGTCAGAACTGCAGCGCTGGCGATGTCAGGCATCTGCGTACGGCAGTTCGGAGTTGCACTACTGGATGATCTTCGTTAATTTCACTATCCTTGATTTCGTACCGCCTGCAATTTATCTCAGTTTTCCATTTATTTATACATACTGTAATTTACTGTTATGGTATTTTCCATCCTCTTCGTAATTATCAATTTTTTGTTGAATATATACTTTACCTTAGTAAAACAGATGTTTGAAACAGTTGACTGTACGTTTATGACATTATTTTGTTTAACTTACTCTTATTTTGTAGGAGGGCCTGTCTACGTACCTACGCTTTCGATACTACAGGGATGGAGTTATCTCGTTGGTGCATTCAACATATCGGAGCGACACTACTGGATCATCGACGTTGATTCCATTAACCATCATTTTTTACCGTATGCTTGTTTTCCACTGTCTTCAATTTGTTCATGTTATCTGTCATTTACTGTTATGTTATTTCCGATTTCTTTCGAAATTTTCAATCTTCATTTTAAGAAATTGAACTTATAAGTATAAGTGCTTTGTTTTCAGTTGAGCGTCCCTTAATCACATTATTCTGTTAAACTTACTGTTATTTTATATGATTGTCTGTAAATGTACTTACGTTTCCGGAGTGACACGGCTGGACTGGTCTTCCAGTTGCGTACGGCAGATTGGAGCGACACTACTGGATGGCATTCGATAATGTTTTTAACCTTGATATTGTACATTCAGAATTTTTTCCCAGTTTCTCATTTATTTGTGCATACTGTAAGTTACTGCTATGATATTTTCACTTCTCCTGAAAAATACATTTTCTGAAACAAAAAACTGGAGGATTTGAATAAAATCGGAAATATCATAACAGTAGATAGGAGAATGTAGAAATAGATAGTGAATATCGAAAGAATGTATTCGGCACAATATCAAGGTTAGAGAAATTAACGAAGGTAATACCGTAATGTCGGTCCCATATGCCGAACGCAGCAGCTAGAGCATAACAGGCGTGTCGCTCCGGAGGAGTATGTACGTATAAAGAAAATTATGTCAAATAAAAATATGTCTCATCATAATATTGGCATGAATGTACACACGACGAATTCCAAGGACACGCTCACTGATAAATAAAATATTTTAAACCAAAAATTGAAAATTTTGAATAAAATTGAAGAGATTATAGCAGTAAATTACAGTATGCAGACATAAACAGGATAAAGGTCAAAGACAATAGTATGAAATAGCAATCAGATTATCAAAATATTGTCGTATGCGTACACTGAACTAATTCCAGACACATTTTTCATAAGAAATAAAAATTTTGTTAATTAAAATTGAAAACTTGACAGAAATCGAAAATATCATAAGAGTAAACTGCAGCTTGCATAAATAAATAGGACAATGGGGAAAATGCATACGGTACAAAACCAAGGTTAATGGAATTAACAAACGCCATGCACTAGTGTCGCTCCGAAGTACCGTACGCAACTACAAGTCCACCACAGCCATGTTGCTTCGGAATCGTAGGTGTGAATACACACAATCGTATAAAATAACAACAAGCTTAACAAAATATTGTCATGAACTTAAACTCACCTAATTCCAGGAACACTTTTACTAAGAAATACAATTTTTTAAAATAAAAATTGAAATTTCGAAGAAAATCGTCAACACTGAGGCAGTAAATTACAGTATGTGTTAATAAATGGAAGGCAGGGATAAAATGGATACGGAGCAATATTAAGATTAAAAATATTAAAAAGACCATACAACGGTGTGGCCTCGATGCACCGAACGCAACTACAGGAGCCAACACAAGACCATACGGAATGCTCCTCCGATCTGTCGTTCACAACTACAAGACGACTCCGTTAGTGTCGCTCCGGCAGGACACGTACGGCTACAGACAAGCATATAAAATAACGACAAACATAATAGGATATTGTCATAGTAGTAAGTTCAACTAATTCAGAGGCACTTTTACTAAGAAATACAATTTTGTCGCCTAAAAATTCAAATTCTGAATGAAATCGAAATTATGAAAACAGTAAATTACAGTGTGTTGAAGTAAATGGAAAATTGCAAAAGAATGCATACGGTACCACATCAAGGTCAAGGAAATTAACGAATATAATACAATAGTGTCGTTCCCAGCTACCATATGATCCTACGAGTCCATTCCAGTCGTGTCTCTACACAAGCGTAGGTACGTATGCAGACAACGTTATAATATAAACACAGCATTAACAAAATAATGTCATACACATAAGCTCAACTAATTCAGAAGACGTTTTTACTTGAAAATACAATCATCAAAGCTAAAAAGTCTAAATTTCGAAAAAAAATACTAATATCCCATAATAGTTATTTACAGTTGGTACAGATAATTAGAAAACAGGGGAAAATATGCATACGGTGCAATACATGGTCATAGAAATTAACAATGACCATACAACACTGTCGCCATATCTAACGGACGCTACTACATGACCACTCCAGCCGCGACGCTCCGGAAACGTTGATACGCATAAAGACAGTTCTATAAAGTAATAATGAATTCAACAAAATATTATTATAAACGTTCACTTTACTAACTCGATGGCACTTGACCTAAAAAATGCAATATTGTAAACAAAAAGCTGGAAGTTTTGAGAAAAATGGGATTTATCATAACCGATAAATACAGTATGTATAAATACATGAAAAACTGGGGAAAAATGACAGCGGTACATAATTAAGTATAAACAAATAAACGCGGACCTTCCCGTATGCCGCGCTGATTTGCCATAAGCACTGCAAGACCACTCCAGGCGTGTCGCCATGGAAGCGTAGGTACGTATACAGACAATAATACGAAATAACAATAAGTGAACAAAATAATGTCATCATCATATTCTCATCTAATTCCAATGACACTTTTACAAGGGAATACAATTTTATAAACTAGAAATTGATAGTTTCGAGAAAAATCGGAAGTATCATTTCAGTTATTTACATTGTGTAGAAACAAATAGAAACAGCGGAAGGATGCATACGGTGCAATAAAGAAGTTAACGTAGATCTTGCCCTAGTTTCGCTCCGATCTATCTATCGCAAATACAGGATCACTCCAGCCGTGTCTCTCCGACAGCGAAGGAACTAATACAGATAATCATATAAAATAGCAATATTTTAACATGATAATGTCATAAACGCACACTCAACTAATTTCAAAGGCACTTATACTAAGAAATACAATTTTTTTATATATTAATTGAAAATTTCGAAGAAGATCGAAAATGTAATAACAGTAAATTGCAGTATTTACAAATAAATAGAAAACTGCACCAGAATTTATATGGTACAAAACCAAGGCTAAGGGATTAACTGAAACCATACAGTTGTGACGCTACGACTTGCCGTATACAACTACAAAACATCGACAGTCGTCTGGTAGGTCGATTCCGGCTGGGTTCGTACATATACAGACAATATTATAAATGACAACAAGCTTAACAGAATACTGGAATAAACGGAAAGCTCAACTAATTGAGAAGAACTTTTAGAATGAAGTAGAATTTTGTTAGAATAAAAAGTTAGAATTTTGTAATATATCGAAAATATCATAATATTAAATTACAGTATGTATAAAATTTTACACCGAAACTTTGCACCGAGGGCATTTACTTTTCGCGAACATAACCCGCTGTACCGATAGTATAACTACGAGTTCAGAGATGCAAATTAGTATAAATTTTAGTGACGGGCACTTTCATTGCATGTATGAACAGGAAGATCGAGTGTCAAACCGATCGAGAACGTTACCACGTTCTGTAAGAGGCGAACGGCTAATTCAAAAACTTACGCCATCCTGCGATTCAGAGAGTCAATCCTGGTACTACGGGAGGAAATTCCTGAACAGTATTGGCAATAGACACCTTAGCTCACTGTTGGACAGTGAAGGAGAGCGTGAAACCGCTTGAGATCATTGCCAGTTGGTATAAAGTCAAACACATTACTGATTGCCTTATCTACGGACAAGCAATCTCCCGATTCGTGTGTGTAACTTCGTGTTCAGGAATGAAATTAGTATTCATTTCAGTGACCTGCCCCTTAACGTCATGTACGGATTAGAAGAACGACGGTCTACCCGTTCTAGAACGTTACCACATTTTGTCACAGACAAACGGCTAAGCCAATAGTTTCTCCTGTATTGTGATTCCAAAAGTCACATCTGATGTTCCGGAGTGCATGTGCTGTACAGTTTTAGCATTGGACACCTTAGTTCACAGTTTGAATATTAAAGTTGATCGTCAAACTCTTTGTGGGCATTACCAATTGGTATAGAGACAAATATTTTACCTATGGCCCAACCTTCGGAGACGCAAACCCGCCGTATCGACAGTATAACTTCGTGTTCATGGAAGAATGTAGTAAGCATTTCTGAGACGGGCACCTTAATTTGACTATGAATAAGAAGGTCGTGGTCAAACCTCTCCTGAACGTTGCCAACCTTTGTGGGAGACGAACTGCTGAGTCAATAGCTTCTCACATCCTATGAATCTGAGTGGCAAGTCAGATAATCCGTGAGTAAATCTGCTGGAGAATATTGGCAATAGGCACCTTAATGCACGGTTTGAATTTAAAATAGACGGTCATTCCGTCGGAGAATATTACCAAATGGTAAAAAGTCAAACTTTTTACCGGATACTTAACCTTTCTAGAGCCTATGCAGCTATAGCGAGTGTCATGTGTAGTGCACACGGAATGAAATGAGTAGACATTGTTGCAGAAGTACACCTTATTTTCATGTATGAATTAGAAGACCGAGTGTCAAACAATTTGAGATCGTTAACACCTTCTTTGCAGGTCGAACGGCTGAGTCAATAGCTACACTCATCGTGTGATTCGGAGTCTCAAACCGGGCATATCAGGAGTAGGTACGCTGGCAAATGTTGGCAATACATACATTAATTCACGGAATTAGTATAACAGTAGAAGGTCAATCCGCCAGGGAATATTGACAATTGGTATAGCTTCATTTTTTTTACAGAATACATTACGATCCTAGAACATAACCCGATGTAGCGTGAGGCATGCTTAGTGCTCACGGAAACAAATTTCTTGCCATTTTAGCAGACGGTCAGATTAAAAGTATGAATAGTGAAATCGAGAATCACTGCGTCAGAAAACGATATCACATTCTTTGACAGTCGAACGGCTAAGTCAACAGCACACCTATCCTACGATTCCGAGAGTCAATCCCGGTATTCTGGGAGTAAACCTGTTGAGTAGTATTGCGAAGAGACACCTTTATTCGCGGTTTGAAGGATAATGTGGCGCGTCAATCCGTTTGAGAACGTTACCAATTGATATAAAGTCAAACGACTTACCGTAGTCCTTATCCTCCAGAAAAATAACCAGCTGCATAGAGAGAATAACACCGTGTACACAGAGCGTATTGTTATACACTTTACCGAGGATCACATTAATTTCATCTATGAATTAGAAGATCGAGGGTCAAACCGTTGGTGTCCGTTACTAACTCCTATGAGATTCGAACGGCCCAGTCAGTGGCTTCAGATATCCCTTGTTTCCGACAGTCATGCCAGGTATTCCTGGAGTAAATCTGCAGAACAGTATTGGCAATAGGCATCTTATCCTACGGTTTGAATATTAAATTAGTGCGACACACCGATTGAGAGCGATACCAATTGCTGTAATATCAAATGTCTTACAGGGGACCTTACCGTTCGAAAAACGAACCCACTGTATCGAGAGTATTACTTCGAGTACAGTGAATCTCAGTAGCATACATCATAGTGATGGCATCTTAATTTCATGCAAACATTAGAAGGTCGATGGTCAAACCTTTCGAGACCGTTACCACCTTCCATGATATTCGAATAGCTAACTCAGTGGCTTCACATATCCTGTGTTTGCAAGAGTCATGCGCGATATTTCTGGAGTAAATCTGCTGAACAGTATTGGCAATAGGCACCTTAATTCGCGGTTTGAATATTAAAGGGGAGAGGCGAACCGATGTAGCACGTTACTTATTGCTATAGAGCCAAGCATTTTACCGCCAGCCCTACCTTCGGGGAAGCTAACCCGCCGTATCGAGTGAATAGCATCGTGTGCAGAGAAGGAAGCCAGTAATAATTTCAGTGACGGATACCTTAATTTCATGTATGGATTGGAAGATCGAGGGTCCGACCGTTCGAGAATGTTACCACCTTCTTTTGAGAGCCGAACGGGCAAGTCACACGCTTGACCTATGCTGTGATTCCGAGTACCAAAGCATGTATTCCGGGAGTAAATCCGCTGAAATGTAACGGCACTGAAATCACAATTTAGCAGCATGAACATTAAAGTACTGAGTCACACTGTTGTGTATGGTTATCTATTGGTATGGAGTTTAATTTTTCACAGAAGGCCGCACCTTCCAAGAAGCTAACCCGCTTTATCGTGAGTATAACTTCATGTTCAGAGAATTAAGTCTGTGCACATTTTAATGACTGACACATTATTTTCATGTATGAATAAGAAGGTCGAGTGTAAAGCAATTCGAGATCGTGTCTACCGTCTTTGAGAGTCAAACTGCTATGTCAATAGCTCCACCTATCCTGGCTTCGCAGAGAAAAGCCAGGTATTCCGTGAGAAAATTCGCTGAGCAATATTGGAAATCGACAGCCCATTTCACGGTTTGAACAATATAGAAGACTGTCAAAGAATTTGAGACCGTTGCCAGTTGTTATAAAGACAAATGTTTTACCGAATGCCCTGCATCCAGCGAACCTCGCCCGCAGTATCGAGAGTATAACTTTGTGTTCAGAGAAGCAAATTAGAAAACGTTCCAGTTACAGGCACCATAATTTTTGATGTATGAATAAGAAGTTCGAAAGTTACACCGTTGGAGAACGCAACCTCCTTCTTTGAGGATTGAACGTATATGACAATTGCTTCACCTATCATGTGACTCCGAAAGTCAAACCAGGTATTCCGAGAGTTAATCCGCTGAACAGTATTTTGTAATAGACATCATAATTCGCTGTATGTATACTAAATTAGAGTGTCGATTCATCTGAGATGGTTACTAATTGGTATAAAGTCATACTCTTCTTCGCATACCTTCCCTTCCGTGAACATGAGGCACAGTATCACGGGTATAATATCCTGTTCAGGGAAGCAAATGAGTATACACTTTAGTGACGGGCACCATAAATTCATGTATGAATTAGAAGGTTAAGTTTCAAACCGTTTGACAATGATATCACCTTCCTTGAATATCGCACATCTAAGTCAATTGTCGCACCTACCCCATGAATCCGAGAAGCAAACCAGGTATGCCGGGAGTCAATTCGCTGTACACTATTGGTAATTGATGCCATTATTCACGGTATGGTTATTACAGTAGTGCGCCAAACTGTTTGAGAGCGTTACCAATTTGCATGTAGTCAAACGTTTTACCGAAGACCTTACCCCCCGAAAAACTAACCGGCTGTATCGAGAGTATAACTTTGTATTCAGAGAAAGAAGATAGTATCCATTTCAGTGGCACTTTAACTTCATGTATGAATTATCGAGCGTTAAACCGATCGACAACGTTGCCAGCTTCGGTGAGGGACGAACGGCTAAAAGAATAGCTTCACCTATCCAGAGATTCCGAGAGACAAGCTAGGTATTCCAGGAGTAAATACGCTAAACAGTTTTGGCAAGAGACACCTTAATTCACGCTATGAATAATAAAGCATACCTCTATACCGTTGCAGAACGATACCTAATGCTATTGAGTGAAACTCTATGCCGAAGTGTTAAGGTACCCGTCACTAAAATATCTACTACTTTGTAACGCTAAACACAAAGTTATACCCTCCATGCAGCGGCTTATGTTCTCTGGAAGTAAGGTGTCAGGTAAATAGTATGTCGTTATGGCAATTGGTAACGTTCTCAAACGGATTAACGATATACATCAATATTCACACCGTAAATTAATGTGTCTTATGGCAATACTGTTCAGCCGATTTATTCCAGCAACACCTGGTTTGACTCTCCGAGTCACTGGATAGGTGAAACTATTGACTTAGTCGTTATTGTCTATCAGAATGTGGATACGTTCTCGAAAGTTTTGAACCTCGATCATCTAATTCATGCATGAATTTAAGTTGCCGTCACTAAATTGTATACTAAAATTATCCTCTAAACACGAAGTAATACTCTCGATGAAGCGGGTGAGGTTCGCGGATGGTACGGCTTCGGTAAAACGTTTGACTTTACAACAATTGATAACGTTAACGATGGGATTGAAGCTCAATTTTAATATTCAAGCCGCGAATGAAGGTGTCTATTGCCATAGCTGTTCCACGCATTTACTCCCGGAGCACCTGGCTTCACTCGCGGAATAACACGATAGGTGGGGCTAATAACACAGCTGTGTGTCTCTCAATGAACGTTGTAACATTCTGGAACGGTTTGACACTCGATTTTGTATTTCATACCTGAAACTATGGAGCCCGTCACGAAAATGTATACTAATGAGTTCCCTTGAACACGAAGTAATACTCTTGATATGGTCGGATAGCTGCATCGAAGGTAAGGCTATCGGTAAAGAGTTTCACTATATACCAATACGTGTCGATCTCCGGCGATTTGACTGCATACTGTTATGCTCACGCCGAGAATTTATTAGTCTATTGCCAATAATATTCAGCGGATTTACTCCCGGATTACATGGTTTGGCTCTTGGAATCACTGGATAGATGAAGCTATTGACTTAGCCGTTCGACTCCAAAAGAAGATGGTATCGTTTTCTAACGGTTTGACTTTCGATTTTGCTATTTATACATGGTAACGTGGTGTCTGGCTGCACACATGTCCACTAATTTGTATCCGTGAACAACAAGCAAAACACTCGCTACTGCGAGATAGGTTCTGGTAAGGGAAGGTATTCGGAAAATAGAATTTATGTATAACAACTTGTATTGTTCTCCCTTCGGATTGACTTTCAACTGTAATATTCATACCGCGAATGAAGGTGTCTATTGCTAATACTTTTCTTCGTATTTACTCCTGGAAAACCTGGCTTACCGCTGGGAATCGCAGGATAGGTGAAGCTATTGACCTATCCGCTCGACTCTCAGAAACGGTGGTAACGTTCTCAAACGGTTTGACGCTCGACTGTATTATGCAATCCGTGAATTAAGGTATCTATTGCCAATACTGTACAGCGCATTTACTCCCGTAATATCATGTTTGACTTTCGGAATCACAGGATATATGAAGCTATTCACTTACCCGTTCGAATCTCAAAGATGGTGGTAACTTTCTCGAGAGGTTTCAGTCTCGATTTCGCTACACCTACATGAAAACAAAGTGTCCGCATACAAGAATATCTACTAATTTCATTCCCTGAATGACAAGCATGGCAGTCCGTACAGCGAGTTTGGCTTCTCGGAGCGATAGGCCTTCGACATATAGTTTGACGCTTTACGAATGGGTAACGTTCTACAATGATTTGACGTGTGACATTAATATTCAAATCGTGAATTTATATGAGCATTGCCACTACTTCTCAGCGGTTGTACTCCTGGAACACCTGGTTTGAGGCTCAGATCCCAGGATAGGTGCAGCTGATGACTCAGCCGATCGACATTCAATGAAGGTGGTAGCGATCTCGAACTGATAGATAGTATGTCTTCTAATTCCTACACCAAGTTAATGTGCCAGCCACTAAAACGTATACGAATTTGTATCTTTGATCACGAAGTTGCAATCTCGATACAGCGGGTTAGGTTCTCGCAAGGTATGGTATTTGGTAAAAGGAGTGTCATTATGCTGATTGGTAATGTTCTCTGTCGTATTGACTCTCCTCATTAGTATTCATACCGGGAATAAATGTGTCAGTTGCCAATAAACTCTAGCGTACTTAGTGACGGATTACCTGATTCGACTCTCAGAATCACAGGATAGGTGAAGCCGTTGACGTAGCCATTCGATTCAAAAGGAGTGTGGTAACGTTCTCGAAAGGTTTGACCATGGACCTTCTACTTCATACATAAAGTCACGCACCCGTCACTGATACTAACTTCTTTTCTGCGATCACGAACTTATGCTCTCAATGAAAGCGCAGAGGTTCGCGGAAGGAAAGCCATCCTGAAAACGTTTGACTTTATACCAATTGGTAACGTTCTCAAATTGCTTGACGATCTACTGTAATATTCAAACCGTGGATTACGGTGTCTATTGCCAAACCGTTCAGCGATCTTACTCCCAAAATACCTGGTTTGATTCTCAGAGACACAGGATAAGTAAAGATATTGACTTAGCCGTTCGTCTCTCACAGCTGCTGGCAACAATCACGTACGGTTTGACACTCGATCTTCTAATTCATGCATGAAATTAAGGTGCTCGTTAGTATATGTATACTAGTTCGTACCTCTGGACGCAGTGTTATACTCCCGAATCAGGGAGTTAGTTTTTCGGAGGGTCGGGCATTCTGTAACAAGTTAGACCCTATAGATATAGGTAATGTTCTACAACGTCTTGACGGCCGGCATTAATATTCAAACCGTCTATTAAGGTGCCAGTTGCCCATACTGTTGAGCGGAGTTGCTTCCGGATGTCCTGGTTTTCCTCTCCGAATCACAGAATAGGTGAAGCTATTGACTTAGGCGTTCAACTCCCGAATAAGGTGGGAACTTTCTCGAGCGACTTGACCCTCGAACTTCTAATTCATACATGAATTTAAGTTGCCGTCACTAAATTGTATACTATCGTGTTTTCCTAAGCACGTAGCTATACTCTCGATACGGCGGGGTAGCTTCTCGGACGTTAAGTCCATCTGTAAATTGTTTGACTTTATACCAATTGGCAATGCTCTCAAACGGTCTGACGCCTTACTTTTTTATTCAAACCTTGAATTAAAGTGTCAGGTGTCACTACGATTCAGCGTACTGACTCCAGCAATAGCTCATTTGACTATCGGAATCACTGGATAGATGAACCTATTGACTTAGCGGTTCGTCTCTAACAGAATGTGTCAACGTTCTCGAACGACTTTTCCCTCTATCTTCTTATTCATATTGAAATTACAGTCCCCGTCACTAAAATGTATATTAATGTCATTTCTAAACTCACAGCTTCACTCTCGGTACGGGGGGTTACCTTCTCGGACGATGAGGCATTCGGTAAAATGTTAGACTTTAAAATAATTAGTAAAGTGCTCACAACGTGTGGCGCTCCATTTTAGTATTAATTCCGCCAATTAAGGTATATATTGCCAATACTGTACAATGCATTTACTCCCGCTATATCTCATTTGACTCTCACAATAACTGGATGGGTGTGGCTAATGACATAGGCGTTCATCTCTCACAGAAGGTGACAACGTTCTCGAGCTGCTTAAGCCTCGATATTCTAATTAATACATGAAGATAATGAGTCCGTCACTGAAATGAAAACTAATTTCTTTCACTGAATACGAAGTTATACACTCGATACAGCGGGTTAGTTTTTCGGAGGCTAAGATCTACCGGAAAATGTTTGACTCTATTCGAATAGGTAACGTTCTACAACGGTTTGAGGTCTAGCTTTAATATTCCAACCCTAATTTATTGTGTTTATTTCCAATAATGTACAGGGCATTTACTACCCGAATACCTGCTTTGGCATTCGGAGTCACAGGATGGGTGAAACTATTATCTTATCCGTTCGTTTTGAAGGAATGTGGGACCGTTCTCGAAAGGTTCATCCCGCGATGATGTAATTCATACAAGAAATTGAGGTGCCCTTCACTAAAATGTATAGTAATTTCCTTCTCTGAGCTCGAAGATATACTCTCGATACGGCGGAATAGCTACGTCAAATTTAAGGCCACCAGTAAGGTGTTTACCTATACACCAGTTGCCAATGCTCTTAGACAGTTTGGCGGACTGCATTAATATTCAAACCGTGAATTATGGTATCTATTGAGAATATTGTTTCGCCGATTTACTTTGAGTGCAGCTGATTTGATTCTCGCAATCACAGAAGAGGCGAGGCTATTGACATAGCTGTTCGACTGCCAAAGAAGATGGTAACGTTCTCGAGCAGTTTGCTCTCGATTTTGCTATACCTATATGAAAGTGACGTCTGCGTCTGCCAAAATTTCCACTAATTTCATTCCCTGAATAGTAAGCATGGCACTCCCTACAGCGGATTGGTTTCTCGGAAGGATAGGCCTTCGGTAAAGAGTTTGACTCTATACGAACAGGTAACATTCTACAGTACTTTGACGTGTGACATTAATATTCAAACCGTGAATTACTGTGTCTGCTGTCAATTTCTTGCATCTGAGGTACTTCTGGAATGGCTGGTTTGACTCCAGGAGTTCCAGGATCGGTTAAGCTGCTGACAAATCAGATCGACTCTCAAGAAAGGTGGCCACATTCCCGAACGGTTGATCTTCGATCGTCCAATTCATACATGAAATTAAGGTGCCCGTGACTAAAATGGACATCAGTCTGATCCCCTGAACCCGATGATATACTCCCGATACAGCGGGTTAATCTTTCGGTGGGTATGGTCTTCGGTAATGCGTTTGACATTATACCAATCGGTAACGTTGGGCAAGGGTTAGGCTCTGTACTTTCGCATTCAGGCCGTAAATTAAGTTGTCCATTGCCAATAGCGTAGAGCGGAGAGAGGCCCCGAATTCCTGATTGGAATGCCGGAATAACAGTATAGGAGGAGCTACTGACTTAGACGCTCGACCCTCAAAGAAGGCGGGATCGTTCCCGAATGGCTTGACCATCGATATTCAATTTCACACATGAATTTAAGATGCCATCACTAAAGCGTGTAATGACGTATTTCACTAAACACTAAGTTATACTCTCGATTCAGCGGGTTAGCTCCTCGGACGGTATGGTTTTCTGTAGAAACGTTTGACATTGTAGACACTGGTAACGATCCCAAACTGGGTGACCCTCTATTTCAATATTCGTACCTTGGAGTAAGGTGTTTATTGCCAATACTATTCAGCGGATTTACTCCGGGAATACCTGTTCTGTCTCCCGGAAACACAGGAATTGCACCGCAATTCAGTTAGCTCTTCGAATATCATAGATTGTGGTAACGTTCACGAACTGATTTACCATCGATTCCTGCATTAAATTAAGATGCCACCAATATAATGTATAATAATGTGATTCTCTATACACGATGTTATTCTCACCGAACAGTTGACTAGTTTTTCGGTGGATATGGTCTTCGGTAAAGCGACAAATTTGACTGTATAGCTATTGGTACAATTCTCACATGGAGTGACGCGCTATTTCTATATTCATTCCGCGAATAAAGGTATCAATTGCCCACACTGTACAGCGGATTTACGCCCAGAGTACCTGGTTTTACTACCGGAATCACTGGATACGTGAAGCTATTGACGTAGCCGATCGTATCTCTCAGAAGATGGTAACGTTCCCGTAATGTTTGACCCTCCATTTTCTAATTCATACATGAAATTAAGGTGCTCGTCACTAAAATGTATACTAGTTCGCACCTCCGAGCACGCTGATTTGCTCTCGATACAGGGGGTCTGTTTTTCGGAGGGTAAGGTCTTCGGTGAAGCATTTGACTTTATAGCAATTGGTATCATTCTACGACGGTTTGACTGATTGCCTGAATATTCATTCCGAGAAATAAGGCCCCAGTTACCAATAGTGTTCCGCGGATTTACTCCAGGAATGCCTAGTTTGACTCGCGGAATCTCATGATAGGTGAAGCTATTGACTTAGCCGCTCGACTCTCAAGGAAGGTGGTAACGTACGCGAACGGATTCAGCATCGATACAGTCATTCCTTTTAGCGAATACATTACCTTCCTAGAACAAAACCCGAAGTTGCGAGTGTCGTGCTTAGTGCCCATGGAAACAAATTACTGGACATAAACGAAACACAGCGTATTTTCGTATATAAGTTAGAAGATCGGGGGTCAAACCGTTCGAGAACGCTGCCACCTTCTGTAAGGGACGAACGGATAAGTCAATACCTTCACCTATCCTGTGATCCCGAGAGTCAAACCAGGAATTCCGTGAGTCTATCCGCAATACAGTATTGGAAAGAGACACCTTAGATTGCGGTATGAATTGTAATATAGAGTTTCGAACCGTCGTAGAACGATACATACTGGTATAGATTCAAAATATTACCTCACGGTTTGAATATTAAAGCAGAGCATGAAACCGCGTGAGAACGATACCAGTTGGTATAAAATTATACGTTGTACCGAACACCTTACCATCCGAGAAACTAACCGGCTGTATCGAGAGTATACCTACGTGTTCGGAGGATCATAATAGTAAACATTTTAGTCACGGAGACCGTAATTTCATTATTAACAAGAAGCTAGAGGGTCAAACCGTTCGAGAAAGTTTCCGCCTTCTTTGAAAATGGAATGGCTAAGTCCATAGGTTCAAGGATCCTGCGATTCCGAGAGTCAAGCGAGGTATACCGGGAGAAAATCCGCCGCACAGTGTAGCATTATAAGAACGTCTTAGCAAACGAGAAGCTAACGCGCTGTATCTAGTGTACGTCTGCGCATTCAGAAAAGCAAATTATTATACTTTTTAGTGCCGGTCACCATAATTTCATGTATGAATCAGAAGATCGAGGGTCAAACTTTTAGGAACAATACCACCTTCTTTGGGAGTGAAATGGCTAATTTCATAGCATCACGTATCCTGACGTAGAGTATTGGCATTAGACGCCCTATATCACAGTCTAAATGTTAAAGTAGAGCGTCGAAGCGATTTAGAGCGTTGCCAATTGGTATCAAGTCAAACATTCTACCGATGACTTTATACAAGTTAACCCGCAGTTTCGAGAGTATAACTTCGAGTGCAGAGACAGCAATTAGTATTCATTTCAGTGACGGACACCTTCTCTTCATGTATGAATTAGAAGATGGAGGGTCAAACCAATCGACAAAGTTACCACCCTCTTTGGGAATCGAACGGCTAAGTGAATAGCTGCACCCTGACCCGAGATGCCAGGAGTCAAACTAGGTATTCCGTGCATAAATCGGCTGAACGCTATTGGCAATCGATACCTCAGTTCAACGTATGAATAGCAAAATCGATAGTCAAACTGATCGAGAACGTTAGCATTTTTTTATAGAATCGTACGGGTATGTCAATAGCTTCACCTACCTAGTAATTCCGAGAGTCAGACCAGGAATTTCGAGAGTCTATCTACAGTATAGTATAGGCAATAGACACATTGATTCACTGTATAAATAGTAATGTATAGAGTCATACCTTTACAGAACGTTACCAACTGATATAGAGTCAATCTTTTTACTGAATACCCAATCTTCCTGGAACGCATCCCGCTGTATCAAGAGTAATACATCGTGTTCAGACACGCAAATAAGTACACATTTTAGTGACGGGCATATTAATGTCATGTATGAAACAGAAGATCAAGGGTCAGAGAGTTCGAGAACGTTACAACCTTCTTTGAGAATCGAACTCCTAAGTCATTAACTTCACCTATTCCATGATTCCGAGAGCCAAAGCAATTATTCCGGTAGTAAATCCGCTTATCAGTATTGGCAATAGAATCCTTAATTCACGGTTTCTATATTAAAATAGGGCGACAAATCGCCGGAGGTCATATCCAATGCGTATAAAGTCATTCTTTTTACCAAATACCTAACCTGCCCAGAATATTAACCCGCTGTTTAAAGTGTCTTGCTCGTTGTTGACGGAAATAAAATAGTGGACGTTTTAGCAGACGGGCACCCTATTTTCATGCATGAATAGCATAACCGGATGTCAAACCGTTAGAGATCGTTACCACTATCTTTGAGAATCAAACGTGTAAGTCAATAGCTTCACCTATCTTGTATTTCTGAGAATCAAACCAGGTATTCTGGGAGTAAATGCACAGAACTATATTGGCAATAGACACACCATTTCTCGGAATGGATATTAATGTTGTGATTCAAACCGATGTATAACGATACAACTTGCAATAGAGTCAAACTTTTTGCCGAATACTTAGTCTTCCCAGAATGTAAGCCGCTGTAGCGAGGGACTAACTTAATGTTCATCTAAACAAATAAGTGGAGATTGTAGCAGATAGGACACCTTAAATTTATGTATGAATAAGCAGATCGAGCGTCAAACCGTTCGATAACGTTACCATCTTTCGTGAGAACCGCACTGGGAAGTCAATAGCTCCACGCATCCTATGACTGCGAGACTCAAACCAGGTATTGCTGGAGTAAATCCACTGAAGGATATTGGCAAGACGCACCTTAGTTCACGGTATAAATATTAAAGATCAGGGTCAAATCATTTATAACGTAAGCAATATGTATAAGGACAAGCTTTTTACCGACAACCTTAATTTCCGAGAAGGCTTGCCAGCTGTATCGAGAGGTATAACTTCGTGCTAAAAGAAAGATATTTGTATACACTTTAGTAATGGGCATCATAATTTCATGTATGTGTCAAATCGCTCGAGAACGTTAGCACCTTCTTTTAGCGTCGAACCGCTAGGTGAACAGCTTCACCTACGATGTGATTCCGTGAGTCAAACCAGGTATTCGGGGATTAAATCCGCTGTACATAATTGGAATCACACACCATATATCACGGTATAGATATTACTCTCCAGAGTCAAACCGCTGTAGAACGTTACGAGTCTTCATAGTGTCAAACTTTTTGCCGAAGGCGTTACCGTCCGAGAACCCATCCTGCTGTAGCGATTGCCTGTATTAGTGTTAACCGGTAACAAATTAGTAGACATTTTAGAGGACGAAAACCTTATATTTAGTTATAAATAGATTAATCTAGAGCCAAATCTTTCGAGAACGATGCCAACTTCTCTGAGAATGGAACGGCGAAGTCAACAGCGACACCCGTGCTGTCATTCCCAGTGCTAAGCTAGGTATTCGGGAGTGAATCCGCTGAACGGTATTGGCAATGGACACACTAATTCCCGATATGAACATTGGAGAACAGACTCGACACGTTGTAGGACTTTCCCCATTGTGATCCTGGTTTGACTCTCCAAATCACTAGGTAGGTGAAGCTTTTGACTCTGCCTTTTGACACGCAAAGAGGTTGGTAACGTTCTCGAAAGGTTTGATTCTGGACCTTGTAATTCATACATTGAATTAAGGTGCCCCTCTCTATAATGTATAGTAGCATGTTCCACGGATCACGATGTTGTACTCCCGATATAGTGGATTAGACGTTCGGGAGTTAAGGACGTTTGACTGCATACCCATTGGTAACGTTTTCAAAAGGAGGGACACCCTATTTTAACATTAAAATCATAAATTACGGTGTCTAGTGCCAATACTGTTCAGCGGATTTACTCCTGGAATACTAGCCTTGACTTTCGGAATCACAAGCGTACGTGACGCTATTGACGCAGCAATTCGATTCTTCTAGGTGTTATCGATCTGGAACGGTTGACCCACGATCTTCGAATTCATACCCGAAATTAACGTGCCCCTCACTCGAATATAAAATAATTTCCTTCTCTGGACACGTAGTTATACTCTCGATGGAGCGCGTGAAGTTCGGGGAATGTACGGCCTTCGGCGAAAAGGTAGACTCTATACCTATAGGTATCGTTGTAGAAATGTGTGACCCTGTACATTAATATTTATACCGAGAAGTTGGAAATTAATGCCGATACTCTACATCGGACATGCTCCCAGTATACCTGGTTTGACTCTCGGAATCACAGGGTACGTTAAGCTACTGATTTAGCCGTTCGACTCCCAAAGAAGGTGGTATCAACTCCTAACGGCTTGACTATCCATTTTGCAATTTATACAAGAAAATGTGATGCCCGCCTGCTATCGTGTCTACTAATTTGTTTTTGTGAACATTAGGAATTACTCTCGCTAATGCGTTTATGTTCATGGATGGTAATCTATTCGGAAGAAAGAATGACTCTATAGCAATTGGTAATATTCTCCGACGGATTGAACTTCTGCTGCAATATTCGTAGCGTGAATTAAGGTGTCTATTCCCAATACTGTTCAGTGGATTTATTACCGGAATACGTGGTTTGACTTTTGGAATCATGAAATAGGTGAAGCTATTGACTTAGCTATTCGACTCCCGAAAAAGGTTGTAACGTTCTCGGGCGGTTTTATTTTAGATTATGGTATTGAATCATGAAAATGTGGTGCCCGTCTGCTAGTATGTCTGCTAGTATGTCTGCCAATTTGTTACCGTGAACATTAAAG